>NC_060122.1:188984870-189287900 GCF_021461395.2 Schistocerca americana | reverse complement strand
AATGGTGAAACTTCAGTGAGAGGACGTTGTAACAGCTGTTACAACAAACAGTCCAAAGCATTTTCATACAAGATCAGATATACTAACATTGATGTTTTAAAATAACGTGTAGCAAAATAGTCATGGCTAAAAAGAAACATATACCAAAATTTTGCCGGCAGTCAAAGTGCTAGATAAATAATAGTTGCCCATGCAGAAACTCATCAAATGGAACTGCAGAAGAAATGAGCAAGCGGCTAAAACGTTTATTAATACAGCCACTGTGCTAAAAAACCTTTACAAAGTCTCTAGTCTAGTTTGGCAGTTAAATAAATAATCTATTGTTTGCCAAAAAGAACAGGAAAACTCAACGTACATCAAACTAAAAGGAGACAGATGAACCCCTACTGATAGTATAATGAGTGCTGATGGGGCTCAATTACTCTCAATTCACGTAGGCACGGTTAACTGACTTGTAGACACAACTGGTACAGGACAACTCTGACTTACAACATACTCACACAGGCAAATTCGCTGTCTTCAGGTACTATATGAGAACTAGACCAGCCAGCTATCCCTGAAGCAAACCACATCCAGGCTATTCTATAGTAAGTATTCAGCTTGTTTACTCATCCATGTTACAGCTGTCTCGTCACAGCAGCCACAGCATGCAGTCAAATCCAACATCCATTTCCTCTGTACGTGTGTGCCCACTGCTTGTCATTTGTTTGCTCTCCAACAATAGATTACACGTCAACTTTAACTTCTCTCCTCCCATACTGACATGTCAAGGCGCCCATGCTACAGCTCCAGCAAGGAGTTGCTCATGGCGTGTGACATTTTATGATGACACTTTTGAACATTGTAGCTATGATTTACATTTTTTTTCTTTATAAGCTTTTCATAACTTTTGTAGACATGGATAGTTGTATATCGAGAAATATACTCAATATACGTTTGTAAGAACCATGACATAGAATGCAATATGATCCTCTGTCAAATCGGAAATTCAACTGTTATTGTTCATGCAACATTTACATCTGAGTGGGAATTCTTTTTTGGATTTCAAAATATGAACTGGTTCTTCACTGATTTTGTCAACCCAGATATGACCATTTTTCCTGTCAGCACCAATGTAGATATTTTCACTCTGGCAAAACATACGCTACTAACATAATTCATTGGGAAGATTCATATTCAGTGTAAACTCTTATACGTGTAGGTGGTAATAGAGGGAATGTTATAACACGTGAGATAATGTAAAATTTACAACTTCTTGTTAGCTGGACAACTCCTGCAGTAGTTTCCAAATACACAACAATTTAAAATACTTACAGTGATTAAAAAGGCAATTGTTATTGAAACATAAGTTTAGTGAATTGTTTGAAATATGAAATGAATGTTTGTTGTTAGTGTTAGTAATTACTAAGCATCCTCCATTCCATCTGATAGTGTCATGATTCTGAGGTATATATTAAGTAGATTAATTATCCAGTTTCGTAATAAAATGGAATATTATACCTCTGTGTAGATAATTTCACTCTGAAAAAACACACACTACCTACATGACTCAGTGGGAAAATTCATATTCACTGTAAACTCTTATTGGTTTAGGTGGTAATAGAGGGAATGTTATAATACATGATATAATGTAAAATTATTAATGTAGAAGTAGCTCAGCATTTCTGTGATTCAATGTAAAGCAAATTATTAGTTGTGAAAGA
The DNA here is from genome assembly GCF_021461395.2 of Schistocerca americana. Lineage (NCBI taxonomy): Eukaryota > Metazoa > Arthropoda > Insecta > Orthoptera > Acrididae > Schistocerca > Schistocerca americana. The sequence goes on along the minus strand of NC_060122.1, from coordinate 189,286,197 downwards.
AATAATGGGGTGCTATAATTCGATATTACAATTATAAACAAGGACACTAAGTTTTTTGGAATATAAAATACTAATTACAGTAATTTATTACCCCTAAATTCTTAAAACTACAGCAAGTGGTAATTTACAGTCTCAAGGTTGTTACCTATTGATGGTTCGTAATTCATTTCTCTGTTGCTTTAGAATATTATTTGGTTTCGGTTTTATAATTGCCTGATTTAACTGCTGGTAATATTGATTTATTCATACAATTAAATGCACTGTTGTCTATTTTTAACTTTTTGTCATAATGTCAGCATCTGGGTTTGATAAAGCAGAGGAGGAGGGAATGTAGGAGATAAAATTTAACAAACAACGTACCTGTTGTTTGTACAAATTTTATGATTTATACAGTGAAGATATAACTGCAAATAAAGGAAAATATATCTTAACCACTTAGAACATTACCGTAAGTTAATGAATCAAATCTGAGTTGTTTACACAATATGTAAAATACTTCTATTACTATTAGTTAGCACAAATTAATAGTCCTGAATGCTTATATTTGTTTATATGATTTATGTATGCAACTATATTTTGATTTTTGACTTAATAGATAGAAAAGTATTTCACAAAGCTAAAAATTAATTAATTCTAGTAGCTGTTATTAGATGATGTAAAGATTTCCTTAAAAAATATTTCCTTTTGGTTTCCTGTATCTTCACAGGGTGATTGTAAGCCTTTGTTACAATCTCTGCTTTCAAAGAGATGCCTAAACTGTACCTTTTTGATTCAGACATCTGTCTGTCAGATAGTCAGTAATGACCACATTGTTTATACATCATTTTCACAAAGACGTTGTTTACAAATGGAAATGAAATGGCGAATAATGTAATACAGCATTAAAGATAGTTGGGGAAATGTGCAAGTTACAACTGCAACTCGTCAGTTACTGTATATAGTACGTCTCAACTAATGTGGGTTTATTAATGAGTATCTCATTCCCATAATTAGTTTTATCTAACGAAGTACTATGTATATCTTTGTACAGTAGGACTTCAAGGCTAGTAAATTACTATTTTCAGCAGGTAAGCACCAGCTACAGAAATATAGAAGTGTGTTTCTTCATAATATTATATTTCTTGCTTTAAAAAAAGAAGTTATTGATATTGTTAACAATCCGGACGTTTGTTGGAAATCTTTGTGTATCAATAGTTAACAGACTTAAAAGTGTAGTGGCATAATTTATTAAGTGAAGTAAAAGATCAAAATGGAAGCCAACAGTTATAAGAAACGTAACTTACGATTTACAGGTTCTTAGTCAGTACGGGCATGCCAAAAATGTGCTAACGTTTACGCCTACTACAAGATAATCTGTTTCGTTTATATGACAGTGGAATAAAATGTGCTAACGTTTACGCCTACTACAAGATAATCTGTTTCGTTTATATGACAGTGGAATAAATTTATTGATTAGCAGGACAAAGTTTACAAATGCTGTCAATTTAGTATAGTTAACAGTCCAATATAGTTAACTAAACTTCATATGTAGCGCTATAGACGATTCTAAGCTCTGCCGGAAGTGGATTACACTATTATTACTCACTTGTTACCAGGTTATTGGGAAAATGGTGTCAATTAAGATAAATGAATTTCTCCTTCATTTGGAAATTAATACCATAAAAGAAATTGTGGAACTTTTGTTGATTTATGGTGACTTACGTTGACTTATGTTTCGATCTCTTGCACTACTGGATAAATCATGCCACTCACATTGAAGTCTGTTTACTACTGATAGCCACAGATTATCAGTGTATTTCCTGATTTTTCACAACATCATTCACTTCTTTTTATGAAGAAAGAAACGCAATATTACGAAGGAATATGATTGTCAGATTTATATACTGCAGTGATATTTTCTGTGAAACTGCATTAAAACCCATTACAACAGTTTCCCACAACATCATTTTTTATTTTCATTTGTTTCTAAGTTCTCTGTCTTAAAAAGGACATAAAAGTTCCTAAAACATGCTTTAATTATATTTGGAATATGAGGGGTATCAGTCCTTCTCTCATGTTTGACATGGGTTTAGGACATACGTGTCTAATATAATCTACTGAAATAAAGCTAATAATTACAATACGAAAAATAATTATAGTAGAGAACTGATGGAAATGTAAAGACGTTCCAATGTAAGATTTTTTAAGTACATCTATAACATTATTACATCTTAAACACTGGTTATAATAACAGCAGTAAAACAGTAATAGTAATCGTAATTATGACAAAAGCGACTGTACAATGTAGGAGACGTATTTTTGGATGTATGTAGTAAGATAATATGACATAACAGCTTACATGAGACAGAGTTCAAATCATATAGGATCATACAAATAAAGAGTTCGAGAAAGTGTGCATAGCTACAAGGTGGTAAGTACAGCAAAGAGAATCAAAGGCCTGCTTTGTAATCATGAAGTCTTGTTTGGTCCTGAATTTGAACAACAAATTGATACTGTATTACATTCGTTTCAATTTCTCATGCAAAACAGTAGATAGTTACATACTGTTAATCTTGTTCAGAAATACAAAAAATAATAAATGTTTTATACTGTTTCTTAGCACCAATTTCGAATAACCTAATTCATACACCCTTCTACTATCAACAATAATTACAAATATTTCCTTATGTCCTAAAATCACGAGATTAAGAATGCAACTGAAAAAAGTGTCCTGTAGCAATAGTAACGACACGCAGCTCACATTTCTGTGTAGCTGCTTCAAATTTCAAGTGGGGCTTTATCTCAACGCCACTGTATCACACCATGTCTGCATCAGTGCTACAGTGAAAACTAAAGATGGAACTCGTCACATTGCCGCAACCCTAGGAGGAGGCTGTTTGGTTTACACTTTCGGCAATAGAATTTTGTGTAGCACTGAGCTGAACAATTACCACTAGATAGGAAACAACAGCAGCCAACATTGATGAAATATTACTGAGATCGATGACGAAAAGCCCACAGGCGGTGATGCAGGGACGACGATGCAGCAGCTGCTGCGAGAACAGCTGCAGCTGGCGCCGCAGTTCAGAGTTCTTTGGAGTTTTACGTGATGGCGGCAGCAGAGCCTTGTGTACCAAGTCTGCAGAACGGCGAGATGCACTGGTGAGGGCGCTACATGACCACGTCACCGCAAGAATTGATGTGGAATGCAGGACAGTGTAGAAAATAGCCATCGTCGCTAGTCCTTCCATATTCTTGAGGACAGATCCCTGCCGGAATAGGTCTCAATTACTCGTCGTTATTAATTATTGCTGGGTATATAACATTAGGTGTCACGTAACTTGGCTTATAGTGAAAGCCTCCTCTCTCAGAAACGCAAATTTTACAGGAGGCGAAATAAACTGATTTTCAATTACAAGTGTTTCGTTCTATATGACCTAATCTGTATACTTGGTTTTCATGTCCAGTTGTAGCATTTTATGGGTAAAATTACTTGGGATACTGATTAACATCTTAAAGATGAAGAGGAAAGTACGTACTTAGTCGTGATAAGTGTATGCTTTGTCTGCTGAAAACTGCTACAAATCATTAGAACACATACAGAAGTTAAATACGGTTTTCTCACTTAAAAATGGCTCAAATGGCTCTGAGCACTGTGGGACTTAACATCTGAGGTCATCAGTCCTCTAGAACAGAAGTACTTAAACCTAACTAACCTAATGAGATCACACACATCCATGCCCGAGGCAGGATTGAAACCTGTGACCGTAGCAGTCGCGCGGTTCCAGACTGAAGCGCCAAGAACCGCTCGGCCACACAGGCCGGCTTTCTCACTTAACATGGCTGCCTTTGCGTGTATGTGATTTTATTTTCTCCTCACCAGAGCGCAGCACGTTGGCTCATTAACAATTGGGATAAGAATTTCTCTACCAAATAATGCAAAAAATAATATTTATGATAATTTTTGACATGAGATTTTAATTCTAGGATGACAACAAGTGGTTTACTCGCTTAAACTAGGTACCACTAATTAAACATAAGAATGAAACATAAAATAATGAATGTAAATATTTTGAAACATCTACATTTACATTGATTCTCTGCATATCACATTTAAGCGCCTGGCAGAGGGTTTATCGAACCACCTTCACAATTGTCTATTATTCCAATCTCGTATAGCGCGCGGAAAGAACAAACACCTATATCTTTCCGTACAAGCCCTGATTTCCCTTATTTTATCGTGGTGATCGTTTCTCCCTATTTATGTGGGTGTCAACAAAATATTTTCGCATTCGGAGGAGAAAGTTGGTGGTTGGAATTTCGTGACAAGTTTCCTTCGCAACGAGAAACGCCTTTCTTTTAAGGATGTACAGCCCTAATCCTCTACCATTTCACTCACATTCTGTCGCATATTTCTCGATAATACAAAACGTTCTGCCCTTCTTTGAACTTTTTCGATGTACTCCGTCAGTCCTATATGGTAGGGATCCCACACCATGCAGCAGTATTTAAAAGAGGACGGAAAAGCGTAGTTTAGGCAGTCTCCTTAGTACATCTGTTACATTTTCTAAATGTCCTGCCAATGAAAAACATATTTGGTTAGCCTTCCCCACATTTTCTGTGTGCTACTTCCAGTTTAAGTTGTTCGTAATTGTAATTCCTAGGCATTAGTAGAATTTAAGGCCTTCATATTTCACTGATTTATCGTGTAACCGAAGTTCCACGGATTCTTTTGAGCACTCCCGTGAATGAACTCAGATTTTTCGTTATTTAGGGTCAACTACCCACTTTCGCACCATATAGATATCTTTTCTACATCGTTTTGCAATTTGTTTTGATCTTCTGATGACTTTATTGATCTATAAATGACAGCGTCATCTGTAAACGACCTAAGACGGCTGCTCAAATTGTCTCCCAAATGGTTTATGCATATAAGGAACAGCAAAGGGCCCATAACACTACCTTGAGGAACGCCATAAATCATTTCTGTTTTACTCGATGACTTTCCGTCAATTGCTACGACCTGTGACCTCTCTGACAGGAAGTTACAAATCCAGTCATATAACTGACACGATATTCCGTAAGCACGCTAGTTTACTATAAGCCGTGTGTGGTATAGTGTCAAAAGCCTTCTGGGAATCAAGATATATGGAATTTATCTGAAATCCCTTCTCAATAGCACTCAGCACTTCATGCAAATCAAGAGACAGTTGTTTTTCACAAGAACGATGTTTTCTAAACCCATATTAACGGTGTGTTAATAGACCGTTTTCTTCTAGGTAATCCATATTGTTCGAACGCAATGCTGCTGCATATCGACGTCAATGATATGGGCATATAATTATGTGGATTACTCCTCCTACCTTTCTTGAATATTGGTGTGATCAGTGCAACTCCAGTCTTTTGGTACGGATCTTCCGTCGAGCGAACAGTTGTATATGACTGACAAGTGTGGAGCTAATGTATCAGCATACTGTAAAACGTACCTAATTGGTAAACAGTCTGGACCAGAAGAGTTGCTTTTATTAAGTGATTTAAGCTGCCTCTCTACTCCGAGAATATTTACTTCTACGTCACTCATGTTGGCAGCTTTTCTTGATTCGAATTTTTAATATTTGGTGAAGGCATTTCGGAAGACTGTGTTCAGTAACTCTGCTTTGGCACCGCTGTCTCCGATAGTATCTCCTTACCTTACTCCTTTTATTTTTTTAATTGGTGTAATCCTGATCTCTGGGAATTACTCTTTTACCTTGCCTGAATATCTACTGTGCAGACCATAAAACATTTATGAGATCATCTTATGCCTTAACTGCAATGGAGTAATTCATATAAATAAATCATGGAAATTACATAAAAACATTGAGAAAAGAGAAAGAACTTCATTTTCTGTATCACCATCACAAAACCATAGCAGAAGGAATATGTATGGCCTTGGATAGTAGATCTTGTTCACTACACTTCCGGTACTATCCAGCTGGTCGTAATTGAGACAAGACTGTAGAATTAAAAACCAAATATAACCACTGTGAAGCAATGTGTTGGTTCTACTTTATCTGTTTCATATATGCTTCCTCACGCAGAAGTAATACAGAAATCTCTTTCATTTGCGAAGGTATTAGGCTCATTTGCAACTATAACGTCAGGTAATTAATTTTATTAGTCATTGTTCATTTTGCAGTGAATCTGCAATAATTTGGCTGTTTTTGACTCTGCCACTTGTTTACTTCCTGTCTAGTGGTCTGGGATGCGTTCTGGCTTTTTCTGCAGGACTTATTTCTTACAATCCCTGGTATTCATGATAGGTTTAAACATATATGAGGACATTAGCTATCTTCTAAATTTGTACAAAAGCAACTAAAGAAATAAATTTCTTCGGAACTAAAGGTTGTTTTTTTTTCTCACAACAACAGCCTTTCAAATTTCCACGTTTATGTATACATTCGAACCAATTTTCTCTCTGATTTTTCCTCTACATCGTTATCTATACTGAGAAAGCCAGTGCGAAGAGTGTGGTCGAGGAAACTCGGCAGTCTACCTCATATGGTTTCTTCCTGCTCCATTCGCAAATTAGGTAACTGCTTAAAACATACTCAGTGGATGTGGTAAGTAGCTTAGTCTTCCCTTTCCAGTCGCATTAGGAAAGATAGCGTAAAGGGCTGTAATCCTAGGTTCGTCACTTAACACTTATTCATGAATTCTGTAACTAGGCTTTAATAGGGGTAGTCGGCGTCTCTTTAAGCGTCAGCCATTTCGAGTTTCTCTGTATTTCTTTGATACTCTACAATAGGACAGAGAAACTGTAAACAATCGTGTTGCCGCTCTCTGCATATGCACGATGTCCCTTGGTAGATCTCTGTAGTATGAACCACAGAGGCATGAGATATATTTTGAGATGAAATATGTGAGTGCTTTGTGAGCCATCTCATTTGCATATAGGCAGATTATTTCCAGTATCCTACCAACGAATTGTAGTAAAACTAGATGCTTCAGCTATATGTAGGCTTATGTCGTCATTCCATTTCATATCCCACATTCTGCAAAATCCCGGTATTCGTATTAATTCCATCTTTAACCATCTAATACTGTCGTCTTAGGCACAAAACTTTTGAGCGCGACATGTGTATAATTTTACAATTCTGTAAGTGAAAAGCACTGCCACTCTAATCGGCACTGACTGACTGACCAAAGATTTCTGCGGGTATTATCAGAGAAAACTTCAAAATATCGAACTGCGTCACGTGCATAAATCTTAGTCACTATTAACAATGACTGTCAGGTCATTAATATACAACAGGAATGGCTAGCATTAAAACAAACTTTGTTAGGATAGGCCAGAAGTCACTTCTGCACTTGTCAACAACTCTTCATCCAATATAATGTGCAGTGCACTCTCTTCAAATACATCCTCAGTTTAGTCACAAAACTTCCTTGATAGCCCATATCATTGTACCTTCATTACCAAGTTTTGGTGTGATACTAACTCAAATTCTTTTCGGATGTTAAGAAGGAAAGTTGTATATTATAGTGAACAAAATAATGAAGCAATTACAGGAAGAAGCTAAGAGTTATAGACAGAATAAATAATGACTGATGAAGATACCAAAAAAACACTTAAGCGTTAGCCGTATACTTCGGAAATTTCTAGAGGAAAGATATAAAAAGATAAAAAACGTTCACTGAAGAATGTAATTTGAATTCCGCAGTAAGTGTGATATCAAAGCTAACTATTGTTTGTAACATTTCTGTAATGATGTAGAATATCTCAAGGACTTTCTGTGTTTGTTGTGGCTTATTAGGATTCAGAAATATACGAGAAGGAATAATGAAAATTGTACGATGTCATGTGTCAATGTATTAATCTCAATTAATTGAAGGTCAAAAGAATTTACTTACTGGTATAGTTGACAGTACGCATACAAGTGAAAATGCAAGAGTGTTATATGTCTTATTGATTCATGGTGACATAAAAATAAATGGTTTCTCTGTTAAACAAAATAGAGGAAGACTTACTGGAAAAGCAGGTTAAGGACAGCCACATAATGAATGGTGGATAGCTAAAATCCCTTTAGTTCAAAGCCATTCTGAATATCTCGCTGCAAGAAACACAATAAATGAGAATGAAACAAATAAATATCATAATTATTGCACAGAGAGCTTAGCCCAAACTGATAGCCATTTTTGGTGAATGTCGATGGGTTTATGTGAGAGTTTAAAGAATATATTGCATTTTGATTGTCTGGTTTAAAGAGTACATGGGCCAATGAAGATCATTCTAAATAGGAAAAAGTAGAATGAATTTTAATTTTGAAAATATCATGCGAAACATTTATAACAGGGATGCCAAGTGACTGGTAATACACAATTTTGTATTAGGAGTGGGTTTGGTGTGATAAGTAGAAGCAATAATTGACAGTAAAGAATAATTATCCTGGTAATGCACAATTTTTGATTAAAAATGGATTTGGTGGAATAAGTAGAAGCAATAATTGAAAGTAATCAATAATCTTTATCCTTAAGTTGTCATACAAACTCTTCCCTAGAGTAAATAACTATTTATTCTTTTTACACTGAAATTAATTCCAAACATCTGTAATTCACGATTTTCATTAAATACGATCGTTTTCGAAACTGTGATGTCTACATCTTTAGGGAAGTTGTGCGACAATAGTACTGGATTGTGGGACATGTCATATGTTGCCAAGAATGCAGTATTCGCTGCTGTTGTAGCACGTTGGGTGCGAGTTTGGGCCTTCCTCAGTAGTACTTGTGACTGCTTGAGTGAGGAAAAATACCTGAATGAAATACCTAAGAGATTTTTCCTGACATTAACTATTGTATGTCACATTACATATTACGATATATGTTATATTCATTACGATTACCAGTTTTGTACAAAGAGATTCACATAACACTTGCCGTTCTTTGATCTTTGTGCAGCCATGCGTATCACACACAACACAATGCAAGGTAGCGTGGTCTGTACATTTAAATGTTTATTGTGGTACAGTCTATGCTCTATGTGTTTTACTGTTAGAATTTTTATCCTCTCTAAAAATTTTCATATTAATTTTTTCATATTGACATATTTAAATCTGTGCTACCAATAGTAAATGGGGACTTTGAGGTTGTCCCAAAGGACCATCACATTATAGTGAGATAGAAGAAGGGTACAGATCGACAACTGAAATCCATAGCTACACATCTCTCAGTTGTCATCTGTCAGTTGACTGTTACTTTGGACTAGTTACTTTGTCTGTAATTATAGCACTCGTTACAGAACGTTATAGTCTAATATTGCTAACATTCTTAGTTTCGTATTATTTGCTAAGATTTAGCCCAGTTCCTTTTTTCCCATTAGATATGTTGGAAATTTTAAAACGCTTCCAAAGCTGTAAACTTAGTAAGTTCGACTAGTTTACTTCTGTAACTGACAGGTACTAAAATAGGTCAACAGTGAAAAGGAGTTTACTCTTGACATGCAATCATTAATTTGGGTGTTACATAACACTGGATGTCTGCCTTACCTGGAATTTTAGTATCAATGACATTGAGAAATTGAGGCAGGTGATACAATGAACGAGGTTTGTAGCCAGACAGGTGAGTATTGGAAGTCCATAAGTGGAGTTTATCAGCGCCACGATGTCACAAAGGTTGTCATATACCTCTTGCAGTATTCGAACTTCTTCCGCCTCACCTGCACACTATTAAAAAGATAATGACTGTTACTCCACATTTGCAAATTGTTCAACTAGCTTCCGAAATACTTATTACTACGCATTAGTAGTGGTTTCTTGTATTACTTTAGCCTGGACTTAACATTGTTCCTTATAAGTTTTAGTTCAGACGCACTGTCATTTACAACTAGATACTTATATACGGAGGTCATGGCTCACACTGATATATTAAATATCCAAAACAGTTTAGATACATTTATTGTTAGTACTTAAAGACCATCGTTGCACTTGATTTTGTGAGAATCTTTTGCTCACATCTTGACTGATATATGGTATATACCAGGTGGTATAGAGGTGATTTTCAAAGTGCTATACTAATATTTCTCATGGGTGTAGAGAAACTGGCACTGGAATGATAGTAGAAGATGTATCAGGAACCAAACTTTCAGGAACATTGTGTTACATAAATGCTGAGATAGGCTCATACTGTAATATATCACATAAAGTACACAGGTGGTAGTTAATTTTTACACACACACACACACACACACACACACATATACACACACACACACACACACACACACACACACACACACATATATATATATATATATATATATATATATATATATATATATATATATATATATGTATATATATATACACACACTCCTGGAAACTGAAATAAGAACACCGTGAATTCATTGTCCCAGGAAGGGGAAACTTTATTGACACATTCCTGGGGTCAGATACATCACATGATCACACTGAGAGAACCACAGGCACATAGACACAGGCAACAGAGCATGCACAATGTCGGCACTAGTACAGTGTATATCCACCTTTCGCAGCAATGCAGGCTACTATTCTCCCATGGAGTCGATCGTAGAGATGCTGGATGTAGTCCTGTGGAACGGCTTGCCATGCCATTTCCACCTGGCGCCCCAGTTTGACCAGCGTTCGTGCTGGACGTGCAGACCGCGTGAGACGACGCTTCATCCAGTCCCAAACATGCTCAATGGGGGACAGATCCGGAGATCTTGCTGGCCAGGGTAGTTGACTTACACCTTCTAGTGCAAGTTGGGTTGCACGGGATACATGCGGATGTGCATTGTCCTGTTGGAACAGCAAGTTCCCTTGCCGGTCTAGGAATGGTAGAACGATGGGTTCGATGACGGTTTGGATGTACCGTGCACTATTCAGTGTCCCCTCGACGATCACCAGTGGTGTACGGCCAGTGTAGGAGATTGCTCCCCACACCATGATGCCGGGTGTTGGCCCTGTGTGCCTCGGTCGTATGCAGTCCTGATTGTGGCGCTCACCTGGACGGCGCCAAACACGCATACGACCATCATTGGCACCAAGGCAGAAGCGACTCTCATCGCTGAACACGACACGTCTCCATTCGACCCTCCATTCACGCCTGTCGCGACACCACTGGAGGCGGGCAGCACGATGTTGGGGCGTGAGCGGAAGACGGCCTAACGGTGTGCGGGACCGTAGCCCAGCTTCATGGAGACGGTTGCGAATGGTCCTCGCCGATACCCCAGGAGCAACAGTGTCCCTAATTTGCTGGGAAGTGGCGGTGCGGTCCCCTACGGCACTGCGTAGGATCCTACGGTCTTCGCGTGCATCCCTGCGTCACTGCGGTCCGGTTCCAGGTCGACGGGCACGTGCACCTTCCGCCGACCACTGGCGACAACATCGATGTACTGTGGAGACCTCACGCCCTACGGATTGAGCAATTCGGCGGTACGTCCACCCGGCCTCCCGCATGCCCACTATACGCCCTCGCTCAAAGTGCGTCAACTGCACATACGGTTCACGTCCACGCTGTCGCGGCATGCTACCAGTGTTAAAGACTGCGATGGAGCTCCGTATGCCACGGCAAACTGGCTGACACTGACGGCGGCGGTGCACAAATGCTGCGCAGCTAGCGCCATTCGACGGCCAACACCGCTGTTCCTGGTGTGTCCGCTGTGCCGTGCGTGTGATCATTGCTTGTACAGCCCTCTCGCAGTGTCCAGAGCAAGTATGGTGGGTCTGACACACCGGTGTCAATGTGTTCTTTTTTCCATTTCCAGGAGTATATATATATATATATATATATATATATATATATATATATATAAACTGTGGGAATATGTATGGACTGAGGGAAAGTTTCCATACACATTCAGAAATGGCATGAGACTCATCGAACTATTCCAACAGAATAACCTCAAGATTATGTCAACATCCATTAGGAAATTTCCATGAAAACAGAAAACATTGAGGTCACCTATACAAGAGATGGGAGAATTCCAAATAAACCATGTAGCGATATCCTACGCAGTCCAGAAGAAGATCCATGATGCTGAAGCACGGAGAGATGCCAATATTGTGTCAGATTAGTATCTAACTCGAATGAAGATAAAATTTACACCAAAGAAAATCCATCAGACAACAATGCACATAGAAATGTTTGACGCAAAAAAGATCGTGGAATCCAACTTAAAACAGTGATGAGAAAAACAACAAGCACACATGGGAAGAATTCCATAGAAAGATAATATAAAAAGCTAAAGAACCAATACCACGCAAAATGAAGACTAAAAATCCTTGGTGGGGCTCAGAGTGTGAAAAGGCACTAGAAATACACAAACAAGTTCTTCAGGACTACGATATTAAAAAATCTCCAGAAAGCCTATTTTGTTTCTAAGAATCAAGAAAACTGGCTGCAAAACGTACTAAGCAAAAGAAACGAAACATGAAGGAGCAACTGGATGTTATAGAGATAAACTTCTGCAACCACAACAAGAGACAATTCTACAGGACCGTCTCAAGAAAGATCTGCGGGTACACACCTTAAAATTAGTTCTTCAGGAAATCAGATGGAAAAGTAGCGCTAACTAACCAAGAGAATTGTCAAGAAGTGGCACATTGTTTCTCCATTCTCCTTAACTGCCCTGAACCTGTAACAAGATTTCCAGTCCAGAGCTGTACCTCCATCCAACCGGAATCACTCCCACCAACAAATGAAGATATAATTAAACGCACTTAAACTAAAAAACAACAGGACATCTGGTGAAGACGGTATCATTGTATATTTACTAAAGAACCTTGGACCGAAGTGACTACAGCAGCTTACGCAAATATCCCTGCCATCTGGTAAACAGAATAAGTTCCTAACGACAGGAAATGTGCACTTATCCATCCACTGCACAAGAAAGGAGATAGGCTGAATGTAAAAAACTACAGATGAATCTTCCTGCTGTAGGTCACCTACTACATTTTCTCAGCATGATTACTCCAGAGAACACGAGAACAGTTAGATCACAAAATTGGTGAATACCAGGCAGGCTTTCGCCCCCATCGTTCATGCACAGAACAGATTAATCTGAAAAAAATATAAAAATACAAGGCCATCAGGAATGTGCCAATCATTTGCACGTTCATAGATTTCAAGAAAGCCTGTGATTCTGTTGACCGACAATCCTTGTTCATCGTCTTAGAAGAACAGGGACTCGACCCATAAACACTACTATTAGTCAGACGGACATTAGCTGACACGTCATTGAAAGTTAAATTCATGGGTGAAATCTCTGGAGTGCGTCAAGGTGACGGATTATCCGCATTGTTATTCAACCTAGTCCTGGACAAAGTAATGAGTGAATGGAAGAAAGAACAAAAACTCAAGGACACTGGAACCCAACACGACTAGGAAGATGCCGGGACAAAATGAAATATCAAACCTAGCATTCGCAGGCAACCTGGCCCTGCCATCAGACAACGAAGCAACAGATTAAAAACGAATAGAGGCACTAAAAGAACGTACGTGAAAAGTTGGACTGCTAACCTCTTTCGAGAAGTCTGAATCTTTGTGCCCAAAATTAAACAAAAAAACTTCAGACACAAAAAACTGCAAAATAACCAGAGTTGCACACTTCAAGTATGTAGGTGAAATCGTTGAACCTACAGGAGGAGAAAAGATCGCCTAGGAGACTTGAGCACAATAAATGAAGAGAGCGTTCGGCAAGACACAGCAAGTGTATAATAAAAAATACATGTCCATTCACACAAAAATAAGACACTACAACACAGTAACCCAGTATATAAATAAATCAAAATAATACACACACACACATACACACACACTTATATATATATATATATGAGGCTGGGGGAATTTCTATGTGAGTATTTTTAACAACAGGTATTTGAGGAAATTGCTGCAGCTACAAAAAGTACGAACCACACTTACAGAAAACTGGAGTATTCGGGCAACCGTACAATAAAAGGAAGTACACGTACGTAGATATGGCATTCGGAATTCCTCATCTTATATTGTTTGGCATACTTCTCCCAGTTAATAACTTACGAATTAATTTTAAGAGGTAGTTAGTTGCTTGGAATAGGTATTGATTGCTAAAATGGAAGGTAACTTTTGTTGTTAATCTATCGTCTTCGGTTCTTGTAAGCATATGCAGCTACAGAAGTATTACACCATTTCCCTGATAACATACATGAGTGGTAGATGGAAAATATATTTTTAAATCTAATATGAAAACTTTTCCTTTGGGTAACTCCATTATATCAATGGATGGTATCTTCATTAAAGACTGGTAGACAAGCGATTTTCGTTTAATTCACACGTCTTCAGTGGCAAATTACGATCTCCAATAATTACTAGGGAGAAGTGAATCTCTTAGACAATACCGCTTGTAGACAACCTTTATTGTCGATTACCGGTTCCGGTAAACATGATTAAAACTTCAGAATTGTGAATACATGCATACAATGTGAAATGATACACGGATCAAATTAAGCATAACAGCAGGTGCATTGCAATAGCAACCGTGCTACAACATACCTCGATAAAAGATTATTACATTTCTCATGTACTAATTGTACAAGTACTCATCTAAAACATTGACAGTTATGTGAGGGACGAGAGGAACGACGCATTGGCAGACAAGGTTAAACGCACAACATAAAGAATAACTCGCCGAATGCTCGTGTCCCATACCACACTGTAGTGGGCACTTCGCTGCAGCCAGGGCACCACTAGGCTGGCAGATGTTGCCCGGCAGTGGTCGGAAAATTGACAGCTGGCACCAGCTAGTGTCACTAGCGTATTCATGTACTTCTTACTTAAAATTATTTATGTGTTTTCATTACTACACAATTCCTGTTACGTGTCGATAAAAGATCCCTAGACGCATTATTTTAAAATTATTGTAACATAGTTACTAACAGAGACGCCAAAAGTTATTCCTAATACTTTCTCTTGCAGAAGTGCGCCATTATATTAGCTGCTTTACAACTTTGTGCAACTTCCAAAATCTGAGATACAAGAAATTTCTGTGTGACAACAGATTGTAATTTGTAAAAGGTTGAAGACATTTTTGTAAAATTACTAGAATTATAAAAACGTGCAGAAGTAGAGTTACAAGATGGGCTTCATATGCGTCATTTGGATAGCAATCGACGCTGCGTATGACAACCTAGGTAATTGCCACGTATGCGAACTATGAATAATTACAGTGATAATGGATAACACTCTTAATCTCGGTAGAGCTGAAGAAAAAAATTGACACTCGTTATCGTCCACTTAGTTGTTAGAATTTAATTACATACTACAAGAATTGTACGCTATTCTGATATGAAAGTCGTGTGGAACGGGTCTCTTCACAGGCTGTGTATTGCTAGTTAAGTTATGGTGGTGTAGCATCACCTCACGCAGTTGTTGAAAATAAACGAATGCAGTGCTGGCTACAGCTTGGCGAAGAAATTCTTATTTCTAGGTGCAGCGGAAATTATACACAGGTGGCAAAAATTCTGAGCTACCTCTTAATATAGTGTCGTACACCCTTTTGACCGGCATAGCCCATCAAATCAATGTGGCGTGGACTCAACATGTCGTAGTAAGTCCCGTGCGCAAATTCGGAGCCATGCTGCATCTATATAGGACCATAATTGTGAAAGTGTTACCCGTGCAATATATTTTGCACGGTTTGGCCTCTCGATTAAGTCCCATAAACGTTCGATGTGTGGCCAGATCATTCGACCAAACTGTCCAGAATGTTCTTCGAACCAATCTCGAAAAACTGTGGGCCGCTAGCAGGACGCACAGTCAACCATAAAAACTCCATCTTTGTCTTGGAAAATGAAGTCCACCAATGGCTCCAAATGGTCTCAACGAAGCCTAACATCCAGAGAACTCAGTGCATTCCAAGTAAATACAGCCCACACCATTACGAAACTTCCAAAAGCTTTCACAATGCCTAGCTGACTGCTTGGTTCCATGGCTTCGTGACGTCTGCGCCACACTCGAAACCTACCATCAGCTCTTACCAACTGCAGTCGGGACTCACTCGACTATGCAACGGTTTTCCAGTCGTCTAGGCACCAGCCGATAGTCCAGGAGAAGCGCTGCAGGCCACGTCGTGCGGTTAGCAAAGGCACTCGCGTCGGTCGTCTGGCGCCATAGCCCTGTCACGGAAAATTTCGCCACACTAACCTAACGGGTAGGTTCGTCGTGCGTCGCACATTGATTTCTGCGGTTATTTCAGGCAATGTTGCTTGTCTGTTACCGCTGACAACTCTAGGTAATCGCCGCTGTTCTCGGTCGTTAACCCTTTAGTGACCAAATTATTTCCGGAAGGTGTAGACTTTTTATGAACACTTTATTGGGCTAAGAAACCGTTCATAAAATCATAGTTTAAATCTTGAGAGTTCAGCCTACAAGTATAAAAAAAATAGTGGCAACTATTGTTTCCACCGAACTCTGGAGTAACTTCACTAGCTAATTAAAAAAAAAGTATTTCCTATATTTGTATTAGTTCATACTATCCTTTGAGTTCACTAAGGTGATGTACTATGGAACTTAGAGAAGCATGGTGCTACACACAAAGGTACACGACAGTTGCTACACATTATTTTTGTTCTCTTTCCTTAGTTCTTGGCGCTACATTGGCGGCATCTTCTGTTTGTTGTGCCTTTTGTTTGGAAATGAGTTCCAACTCTCTTCAGACAAACTTCATCTGGTACCCCAGACACCCCTCTTTTTGGTGTTTTGAAAATGAACAGGCTTTCCTCTTCTCTTACGACTTGAGAAGCCAGAGTTGAGCTGCTTTGCTAAGTGCGATCTAAATGTTAGCTGGTCTGCTTCTGTCTTCTGCAGCTTCCTCATAACGTAGGAATTGACAACTGCCAGATCCACAAGAAAGAAAAACAGTTTGTGCCACCACTTCTATGAACGACGGCCTACAGCATACCGTTCACGTAGCTAATCAAATCTATCCACTCCTCCCATTATTTTATTATACTCTGCCACAGCCAATGGGCAGAATACTTCACTTCTGCTTCCACTAACTTACCTTGCAACATTGATGTAATTTTCAGTGAAATCCAGCAAATATACACGAATACTACCTCCCTCATAAATATAAAAGTAGATGAATACAACACACGTTACTTACCACGCCAAAGGAAAGCACCCTGTACAAAAAACGCTGTAGCGGTCGAAACAGTGGCTCGTTTTCACGCGGGAACTGCGCTTCTGCATTGATTGACTCACAAGGTAGAAATACAACAGCTTTCGCCTAACCGTTGACAATATACACATAGTTAGCACACTCTAACAGAGATGGTAGCACAAGTTAGAAGTGGGAACACGGTTTACTACTTAACTTACAGTTAAAACAAATAAGTGGGAACTATAGTTCCCACTGGTCACTAAAGGGTTAAGTGAAGTCTGTCGACCGCTGTGTGGTCGGTGATCACACTGTGGATCTCTGAATATTGAATTTCTTAACGATATCCGGAATGGATGTCTCGTATGTCTACCTTCAACCACCATTACGGGTGCCGAGTCTGTTAATTCCCGTCCAGGCACCATAAATACGTCGGAAACATTTTCACATGAATCACCTAACTACAAATGACAGCTCCGCCAACACAATGTCCTTTTATACCTTGTGCACCAGGTACTGCAGCCATCTGAATATTTGAATATCGGTTTACCATGACCTTTTGTCACCTCAGTGTGCAGTAGCTTTAATTCAAAATTTTCATTCTATGTTCTCTAGCAATAATTTTGTTGTAAGGTTAATAGCCCTGACTATCTCCACACGATACAGCTTACGGATGGAAAGCGATTTATTTTTAGAAATATGTGTGTATGTGTTGAAAGACTCACGTGTTTGCTGTCGGTATGGTTGTCCCGATGCCGTCCTCCGATGATAACAACTCCTTGTGGACAGGCGAAGGACCGATTTGACGCACTTTTCGCCATCCTCCGCTGCCACACTTTCAGAAGTCTCCTATTCACTATATGAAAGCGTCTCTCCAGCAACAGAACCAAGTTGGAAAACTGGGCAACAGTTATGGCAGTTACGATGTAGAACGGGAACACCGTGACGTTTTGTAAGATAAATTGTTTTGCGGTACTTCCCCATAAGACTCCCTCAGCTACGAACCCGGCGGAGAGCCCAGAAAACAGTACCAGTTCTTGTATCATTAGCAGCCTAAATATTTTATTGTACTCTTCTTTCTTATTTGTCAGCACCGCTCTGTCCATCTCGATACATTTGTTTAGAATGCGGGTCATATGTGTATGGGTGCAGAAACATATCTGGGTGAGAGTAACGATAGCAGAAGAAGTCACTAGCAGTAGCTCAATAATATCAGTCACTTTGAATGTGGCTATCAGGGACTGAGAATTCAGTCGTAGTAGCATAACCAAAGAGGTTAAGATAACTTCTAACGTAAGCACAAAAAAAGAATATATCCTCTCATAACGACTAGTTGAGAACTTGTTTGACTGGTGATCTACAGCGAAAGGTGCTAGACCAAACAGCTTGCTTACGTAGTATAGCGGTTTCATCGCCCTGAAGAAATCGAGGCTTAATGTCTTAGTATCCATCTTCATTTAGTCGGTTGCAATACTCAGACTAGAATAAACATTTCTATGAGTGACAAACAGTGGACAATGATGTGTAATTATCTTCATGTGGTACAAATGTCTCCAGAATAAACAGAAAAAGACCTGTGCGCCAACGGAATGCTTGAGGCTCACTGACCGCTCGAACAAAATTACATCTTCTTTATCGGTGGTCATCTAAATGAAACCTCAAACTAAGGCGTTTTAATCTGTTTGAGTGCAGAGTAAAATTCATTTCAGGAAAGTGCGAAGTCAATGATTAATTCATTGCGTACAAAGCAAAGGTATCGGCAGCGTATCTGCTCACACACCTCCCTCGTAGCAACCTGGCCGCCATACACAGCGTAAAAATTGCAGGACGCACAACGCCACTAAGCACAAGGAAATTCAGTCACCTATAGCTGTCACGTTCTATTCCCAGTAGTTATCGTTGCTTCACACAGTTTCGCTTGTGTAATTTTACTATATCAAACCTTTCACCTGTACTGCTGTATGAAGACAAGTCGTCGTTTAACTTCGTTACCAAAAATCTCTGCAATTTCTTGACCAATATACTTCAGATTTCTACATAATGCTCTAATAAAAGTTAAAATGTTCGGATAAACACACACAAACACACACACACACACACTCACATATATATATATACAGGGTGAGTCACCTAACGTTCCCGCTGGATGTATTTCATAAACCACATCAAAAACTGACGAACCGATTCCACAGACCGAACGTGAGGAGAGGGGCTAGTGTAATTGTTAAATACAAACCATACAAAAATGTACAGAAGTATGTTTTTTAACACAAACCTACGTTTTTTTAGCACTTCTTAACAAATAAACAAATACGTAATCAGTGCCGTTTGTTGCACTGTAAAATAATAATTACATTCCGAGATATTGTAACCTAAAGTTGACGCTTGAAATCTCCGACGTTCAGTTGCGTGTTGTAACAAACACGGGCCACCGTTGGCGAGCAGCATCTGCAGGGACATGATTACGATGACGACCGTGTTTACGAGTGTGGCTGTAGTGCACTGTTGTGGTTTGGTCTACCTGTCGCAGTGTCCGCATGTAGCGCTTGCTGCTATTGTTATTCTGCATTCGTATCCGCACGCAGACCAACTGTAGTACACCGTGTTAACAGACGTCTGTGATATTTAGTGTTGTAGGAACTGTGACCATGGTGTATTCGAACTCTGAAAAGGCGGAGATGATACTCATCTATGGCGAGTGTCGACGAAATGCAGCTGAAGCCTGCAGGGTGTATGCAGGCAGGACAGAGAGCATCCAACGCGCTGCACATTGGAAAACATCTACCGGCAACTGTATGCAACAGGCATGGTCGCAGCACGCAAACGAGTCCGTAACAGACCCGTCACTGGAGAAGCGGGTGCAGTTGGTGTGTTAGCTGCTGTTGCCATGAACCCACACATGAGTACACGGCACATTGCGAGAGCCGGTGGACTGAGTCAAAGTAGTGTCATGCGCATACTGCATCGTCACCGCTTTCACCCGTTTCATGTGTCGCTACATCAGCAATTACATGGTGATGACTTTAATCATCGAGTGCAATTCTGTCAATGGGCATTAACAGAGAATGCGTTGCAGTTCTGCCTCTTTACCGATGAAGGGCGTTTCACAAACCACGGGGCAGTGAATCTACGGAACATGCATTACTGGTCCGTGGACAATCCTCGCTGGCTCAGACAGGTAGAGCGACAGCGAGCGTGGACTGTAAATGTATGGTGCGGAATCATTGGCGACCACCTCATTGGTCTTCACTTCATTGCAGGGGCCCAAACAGCTGCAACATACATCGCGTTTCTACAGAATGATCTGCCAACGTTGCTCGAAAATGTCCCACTGGAAACGTGTCGACGTATGTGGAATCAGCATGATGGTGCACCTGCACATTCCGCAATTAACACTAGGCTGACCCTTGACAGGATGTTCGACGGGCGTTTCATAGGACGTGGAGGACGCATAAATTGGCTAACCCGTTCTCCTGATCTTACGCCTCTGGACTTCTTTCTGTGGGGTAGGTTAAGGGAGAATGCGTACCGTGATGTGCCTACAACCCCAGAGGATATGAAACAACGTATTGTGGCAGCCTGCGGCGACATTACACCACATGTACCGCGGCGTGTACGACATTCATTACACCAGAGATTGCAATTGTGTGCAGCAAATGATGGCCACCACATTGAACATCTGTTGGCCTGACATGTCGGGACACACTCTATTCCACTCCGTAATTGAAAACGGAAACCACGTGTGTACGTGTACCTCACCCCTCACGGTAACGTACATGAGCGTCAGTGAAAAAGACCAATAAAAAGGTGTTAGTATGTGGACGTAATGTGCTGTTCCAGTCTCTTCTGTACCTAAGGTCCATCACCGTTCCCTTTGGATCCCTACGTAATTCGGTGCTCTCCGATACACACTATCGAACAGCGGAGGAGTGGTACTCAAGCGTCAACTGTAGGTTACAATATCTCCGGATATAATTAACATTTTACAATGCAACAAACGGCACTGATTACGTATTTGTTTATATGTTCAGATGTGCTAACAAAACTAACGGGGTTCGATTAAAAAAAACGTAGATTTGTGTTAAAAACATACTTCTGTGCATTTTTTTATGGTTTGTATTAACCAATTACACTAGCCCCTCTCCTCACGTTCGGTCTGTGGAATCGATTCGTCAGTATTTGATGTGGTTTACGAAATATATCCAGCGGTAATGTTAGGTGACTCACCCTGTATATATATATATATATATATATATATATATATATATATATATATATATATATATATTGTGTGAACAAACTGCATTCAATAAGTACACACAGCTGTAGGCTAAGCACTAGTGCACCGAATGGGTTAAAATATTATTATATTATTATTATTATTATATAAATACTGGCGATGGGAACCGCGGCGGCCAACGGCCTGGCCGTAGTGGTAACACCGGTTCCCGTCAGATCACCGAAGTTAACCGCTGTCGGGCTGGGCCAGCACTTGGATGGGCTCCCGTTTGGCGAGCGCTGTTGGCAAGCAGGGTGCACTCAGCTATAGTGAGGCCAACTGAGGCGCTACTTGGTTGAGAAGTAGCGGCTGCGGTCTCGTAAACTGACATATGGCTGGGAGAGCGATGTGCTGACCACATGCCCCTCCGCATCCACTGACAGCTGTGGGCTGAGGGTGACACGGCGACCGGTCGGTACCGTTGTGCCTTACGGGGCCTGTTTCGGACAGAGTTTCAATAGTGGCGATTCTTCTGTAGAAGACATTCCGGTGTCTGATGATACATCAGAGTATCAACCATCATATTATTCGGAGAGTGTGGATAGTGAACCAATAGATTCAAGTACTAAGGTAAGAATACTTAAGCTTATTTCATGGTACTACTCTAAAATATTTAGCAGTGTTGCAAACCTACTATTGTAAAGCAGCGCAGTTGCTATGCCATCGGAGAATATCATTAGACTGTTAGGAATTCCTCTTGCTTGTTAAAAAAATATAGTGACCCGCAGCCTAGAATTCAGATGGGATAGATAATGGTGTTCATGGTTAGTCAGCAGACAACCCTGATGAAACAGCCGAAAAGACTGTAAATAAAAGCACCGGCAAGTGATATTATAGAAGTATAATAGGTCTGGATTCTTTAAATAGACATCGTGGAAGGGTAATCTTCTTTTTTTTCAGGAAAAAGCTCACAAACCAAATGTGAAGAGTGGAGATGGAGGGGAAAATATGGTAAAGAAGCTTATCAGAAGGGAAAAGCATACATCAATTCAAGCTGAAAAGAAATCTAAGGAAATGGGGTGCCATCAGGTTGTGGAATAATTACAATGTGCAAGCGTAATGATTAATTATCATTAGATCAAAGACAGATATTGATTGAGGCATTTAATGGCTTAGAAAATGCACGTAGGAAACGTGATTATCTGATCAAGGAAATCACAAAAATGAAATTGTTACATACTGGATGATAGTATTATGTCGAGGCTTGGTTGCGCATTACTGCATACATTTATTACTGAAAATCAAGTAATAAGGGAATGCAACACTATGTTTTTGCAAACATTTGCTATTACGGTGTGTGGGTAAAAATAGTTTTGGGGAAAACCAGTCCAGGAGATGTAGTGAATGAGAACAAACTTCGCAAGCACAATAATCATCAATGAACTTTAGATGACATTTTCGGAGGTATAAGAAATCAATAGATTCATTTGATAAATAGAATCACATTACAGTAGGAAGGATAGTTCACTCCGATACTTAGATAGCACGTTCGGTAGTACAGGAAGTTACATTCAGAAGTGCCCACGAGAGGGTAAGGAACAAGCATCAGCTTGGATGCATGAAAAGTTATTCAATACAGAATATAATTGAATCGTGAAAAATTAATTTCAAAATCTTCTCTTAAAGAGTTTACTTTATTTACTAGCGATTCATCAAGAACATTAACACACTATGTGAGCGTGGAAGTAGTTGCATAAGAGTAACTGATGGAAACAAATTAAATTTCAACCAATGGAAATTTTATTCATGAAAGCTTTTTCGAAAACAGATTTAAAATTTATGAGCAGAAAAGCACCCTCGAAATATCAAGTTACAATTATTCAGAGGCAGAACAAAAAAAAAAAAAGGTTCAAATGGCTCTGAGCACTATGGGACATAACATCTGAGGCCATCAGTCCCCTAGAACTAAGAACTACTTAAACCTAACTATCCTAAGGATATCACACACATTCATGCCCGAGGCAGGATTCGAACCTGCGACCGTAGCAGTCGCGCGAGTCCGGACTCAGCGCCTAGAACCGCGAGACCACCGCGGCCGGCCAGAACAAAAATTTTTTTGTTACAGTTGGATGGAGCCTTCGGGCTGAGAAGCTTCCGCCCCCTTTCAACACGGCCGTAGTCGCGACCGCCCACAACGACCTCTGTAAGACCACACTGGTTCAAATCTGCAACACACCAGATTACTTGAAACTAAACATTATTTTAACAACTCACACAAACACATTAACTATGCACCTCGTGAGGGGGATGGAAATGGTACAAACACTCACAATAAGAACTTATTTTCCACCAAAAGTGCAATTTGTTTTTAAACGGGCTCTTACGGTGGAAGGATGGCAACTTTATAAAAATGACTATTGAAATAAAACCCATGAAATTCAGACTTACATCAAGTGTACAGCATGCTCTACATTACACATATACCGCCTCGCAAGATGATAGGCAAGATAAAAGCATATTTCAGGAATTCGGCCCTTACCTTAATTCTATAAATTCGTTAACACCGAATCCGACAAACATGATAGAGACAGCTATTAACGTATGGCAGATTGAGAGGGGAGAGGGGGAATTACTAAACAACCCTAACCGCAGATTGCTCTAAACCTCTCCACTTCCACGTGGGAAAAACGGACCACCCAATTCACAATAACCAGCTTCCCGCGGGTGGGCAAACGGAGAAGAATGGTGAGACGACCCCAAAAAAAAAAAAAAAAAAAAAAAAAAAAAAAAAAAAAAAAAAAAAAAAAAAAAAAAAATCGGTTGGTGACCTCACCAAGAAAACAAGTAGAATTTAACAAGTAAATGAAACAACATATCTCCAACAAATTAAATTCTAATAAACTGCGATTGCTGGCGAATACCTGGCGCAGCACCCCCAACGCTCTCCCGAACCGTCCACTGCCAGCCGCTTCAACGGACGCAGGAAGGCGCGCCGATCTTCCGTCGCACGGCGTCGCAGCTCGCCCCGGCCAGCCCGATGTCGTGATTCCACTCCTGTTGCTCTCTTGTGAACCGCGAAGCCACTACCCCTTTCTACACGGCGCTACCCATTGGACTGACGTGGGGACCTCACATGCACCGACGCTCAAGGCGGACAAGTCATCTCGTGTGTCAGTGCGCGACCAAGCAACCGACCAATCCAACCGCCAATGTCCGTTGCCCGAGCAACTCAAGCAGAATGGCGGCCTAACGCGCAGACTCAGATGCAGGAACTCAGTGCCGACCGGGCGACCGCTAGCTGATTTCTGTTACTGGCGGAGTGGCAAGACTCTAATTTTCTGATTTAAAGTTTGATCCAAACGACATATATACTCGGACTCCGACCACAGACAGACACCGACTGTCCCACACTGAGCCGGATGACCAACTGACTAGCCTCGACTCACCGACTCTCCTCTCCAGAGCTCATACCGCCCCTTAAATGCACACCAACAGGCAACCTTTCCGCTTTCCCACCCGAGGGAGACACCAAAGCTGCAATTACCACAGCGGCGCCACCGCCAGGAACAGAGGGCGATGGCTTCACACAACGCGCTGCGGCGCGCTCTTCAAAACAGCAAATTTTTTACCGTGGCTCAATAATCCTGGATTTTTCAAACCTAAAAAGGATACATGTGATGACAGTGAGGCCAACAAGACTCTTGAACGAACAAATCAATTTGCTTTAGAGAAAAAAGTACAGACATCTAAAATGAAAGTATAGATCGAGTAGAAATATACTCCTGGAAATGGAAAAAAGAACACATTGACACCGGTGTGTCAGATCCACCATACTTGCTCCGGACACTGCGAGAGGGCTGTACAAGCAATGATCACACGCACGGCACAGCGGACACACCAGGAACCGCGGTGTTGGCCGTCGAATGGCGCTAGCTGCGCAGCATTTGTGCACCGCCGCCGTCAGTGTCAGCCAGTTTGCCGTGGCATACGGAGCTCCATCGCAGTCTTTAACACTGGTAGCATGCCGCGACAGCGTGGACGTGAACCGTATGTGCAGTTGACGGACTTTGAGCGAGGGCGTATAGTGGGCATGCGGGAGGCCGGGTGGACGTACCGCCGAATTGCTCAACACGTGGGGCGTGAGGTCTCCACAGTACATCGATGTTGTCGCCAGTGGTCGGCGGAAGGTGCACGTGCCCGTCGACCTGGGACCGGACCGCAGCGACACACGGATGCACGCCAAGACCGTAGCCGGCCGCGGTGGTCTCGCAGTTATGGGCGCGCAGTCCAGAACCGTGCGACTGCTACGGTCGCAGGTTCGAATCCTGCCTCGGGCATGGATGTGTGTGATGTCCTTAGGTTAGTTAGGTTTAAGTAGTTCTAAGTTCTAGGGGACTGATGACCACAGCAGTTGAGTCCCATAGTGCTCAGCGCCAGAGCAGAGAGGCAAGACCGTAGGATCCTACGCAGTGCCGTAGGGGACCGCACCGCCACTTCCCAGCAGATTAGGGACACTGTTGCTCCTGGGGTATCGGCGAGGACCATTCGCAACCGTCTCCATGAAGCTGGGCTACGGTCCCGCACACCGTTAGGCCGTCTTCCGCTTACGCCCCAACATCGTGCAGCCCGCCTCCAGTGGTGTCGCGACAGGCGTGATTGGAGGGACGAATGGAGACGTGTCGTCTTCAGCGATGAGAGTCGCTTCTGCCTTGGTGCCAATGATGGTCGTATGCGTGTTTGGCGCCGTGCAGGTGAGCGCCACAATCAGGACTGCATACGACCGAGGCACACAGGGCCAACACCCGGCATCATGGTGTGGGGAGCGATCTCCTACACTGGCCGTACACCACTGGTGATCGTCGAGGGGACACTGAATAGTGCAAGGTACATCCAAACCGTCATCGAACCCATCGTCCTACCATTCCTAGACCGGCAAGGGAACTTGCTGTTCCAACAGGACAATGCACGTCCGCATGTATCCCGTGCCACCCAACGTGCTCTAGAAGGTGTAAGGCAACTACCCTGGCCAGCAAGATCTCCGGATATGTCCCCCATTGAGCATGTTTGGGATTGGATGAAGCGTCGTCTCACGCGGTCTGCACGTCCAGCACGAACGCTGGTCCAACTGAGGCGCCAGGTGGAAATGGCATGGTAAGCCGTTCCACAGGACTACATCCAGCATCTCTACGATCGTCTCCATGGGAGAATAGCAGCCTGCATTGCTGCGAAAGGTGGATATACACTGTACTAGTGCCGACATTGTGCATGCTCTGTTGCCTGTGTCTATGTGCCTGTGGTTCTGTCAGTGTGATCATGTGATGTATCTGACCACAGGAATGTGTCAATAAAGTTTCCCCTTCCTGGGACAATGAATTCACGGTGTTCTTATTTCAATTTCCAGGAGTGTAGATACCGACAAGGTAAGGGCGGAAACCGACAGTACATATCTGTGTGCTTGTTCTGATTTACAGTAGGTACTCAATAATGCGCTTGCTTATTTACAAAATAAAGCTAAGTACCTACAGTCCGACTATGCACAACATGGAGATACGAAAGGAAAAGTGCTCCACGTGGCACGAGGAAACTGGACGCAGATGGAACATAGATATAGCTACCTGCATCCATAAACTCCTAAAGCGGCAAAGTGAGAATGGTAAGAAAAAGTTTCCATTTTTTCTGAAAGTTGTAGTGATCGGAACCGAATGAAACCTATATTTTTCACGTTTCTAGACAGTGTGAGTACTCTACACATTGATTCAGTTACCCATAAGTTTTTTGAGAAGAGGCCCACCCAGAATGAAGACAGCACGCACAGCGTTATCGAAAGGGCATAAAAATGTGTGAACATTTATTTAATACATAAACGGTACAATGCCAGGAAAAACGGAAAAAGGTACACGACATGTCACAGAATGGTTCCTTTGATTTCAAAGGGGCTATATCTACCTTCCGATACTGGATTAAAGCAGAATATCGAGAAAGCACAAGATGGTCTGATATCAGAGTAATAACGCTGAGGAAGGAACACCCATGGATGGTGTCATTTAAATACGAATATGACTCAGACTACGATACGAAAGATTTAATGCACAAGTATTGGGGCTTGTTAGGTTGTTTATATAATTTTCTTATGTTTTGTGT
Source organism: Schistocerca americana (assembly GCF_021461395.2). Lineage (NCBI taxonomy): Eukaryota > Metazoa > Arthropoda > Insecta > Orthoptera > Acrididae > Schistocerca > Schistocerca americana. The sequence continues at coordinate 189,258,724 of NC_060122.1, read as the reverse complement.
TAAAAAGTTATAGATGAGTGACACCTGATGGTCGCGAAAAGCTGTGTCCTGTCAATTCAGCGAGTTTGCAACGCCCAGCCAACTGCTGAATCGCGACGTGTGGCACAAAGAACCGCTACGATGCAACTGCCCACTACGAACGCTTGACGGCGACTGCTAAGAAGAAACATTTATTGTGAAAGGTGGCTACACTGTGCCACTGCGCCAGAGAGTGCGCCAAAGGGTACTATTAAGCCGCCTCCACAGTGCGTGTTGAGAGTTCGTGGAAGTCAGTGCTTGTTGTGACATCGGAGAGGGCAGTGCCTGTTGAGAGCTCGTGGAGCTCAGTGTTTGTCGAGAGCTCGTAACAGTGTGTGTGTGTGTGGGCAGAGCTCGTGGTTGTCGTGAAGTTGGAGTAAGATGTTGTAGTGAAGAGTGTTGTTCCATGTCTTATGCAGTCATTTGATGGGAGAGATAGCAGATGTTATTGTAATGAGTGCATTTCGTCAATATATATGAAGGTAAAACTTACAATGTTCTTTTATTAGTTGTGTATCTGAAATAATGTGTCACTACAGGTTCAGTCAACAAAGCATCTGGCTTGTGTTCTTGGATTAGAGTGTAATTGTGATTTTCTTGCGTAATTATAGTTTTTCTAAATTTCTTTTTTCACGTCAGTATAGTTGGTATTTAAAAATTCTTGTCTTGTTGGAAAAGAACCGTGCCAGATGTGGGCGTTGAGTCACACTCCCACATACAGAACAGTTACTCTTGTGCTCATTGGTTTTGTAGGTTTATAGTTGCTGGGGACTTAATTAATTAACTGTGTTTACGGAAATTTTCTTACATTGTTTGTTGCAGTCAGATAGCGTAATAGTACTAGTCAGGGCCAACCGATTACGAGACTTGCGTAAACGGACATACTAAAAACAAAAAATCATTTTCAATCATAATATTTAATTAAGCCCCCATGCACGTGGCGACCGCTGCTTCGGATCGTCCCTTGGATTCTTCTGATTGTGAAAATTGTAGATTGTAGTATTGTTGTAGTAATTTGTAGTTTAGTAATTGTGGTCCATTTTGCATGTGTAGATTTGGTAATTGTCATTCTTCTAATGGTATTTTTTTTTCTCAGAATTAAATTTGTTGTCTTGTCAACGGTTTGACAATTTAGTGCAATTATTTCAATTGTTCGATTGATCGTGTTTGAGGGAAACATCTAGTGTGAATAGTATTGTTGGAGATAAAGAGTCACGGTGTGTAATTTTCGTACAGTGACGAATCTTTCGTATATTTTGTAAATGATTACGTGATCGATGAAAAAGACAAAAATGATGAATAGTGAGAACGAAATTGTTGACATGGCGAACTCGCTAACACAGGACAACTGTATGATGAATAATGGAGTTGAAAATAATTTAATAAGTCGGGAAGACAGTCCGGAACCATTTCAAAATTTTTCTCAATCGGAAAATTCACAGAATCTGAGATTAACGACAGAAGATTCTGAAATAGTATCGAACACAGATAGCTTTACAGCTATGACGAAGGAAACTGGTTTTGCGGGAAATGTTAGGGGCGAAAATAATTTTGAAACAGTTACCATGGAGCAGTTGATGAGTGCTATATTAAATTTAGGAGCACGTATGGAAACACGGTTAGACTCACAGGGATCACAAATGGGAACAATGGTAACACGAATGGAAACAATGGGATCACAGATAGAAGCAATGACAACATGGTTACGCTCACGAAGAGGGACAGGTTTCAAAAATACGAATGATGAATCAAAGAAAGAAATTAGAGAAGAAGTACAACCGATTTTAAATTCTCACAATAATAGTTTAATTTCAACAGAAATCAGACAAGAGGAACAGGACAGAGAACGGGAAGAAAGAGATCGCGTGATAGTACAGAAATTTTCAGAGTTAAATTTACAACGTGCACAAGACAAGGAAGAAATAATTGAAAGAATCGAGGAATCCGTACCAAATGACAGAATAAATAACTTAACGCAACAGTGTGAACACTTAACTACTAAAATTGACAACACCGAAACCCGAGTCGCGACATTTACAGAAGACGTAAATAAAGTGAAAGAACAATTAAGTGACTCATCGGAAAGAGTCGAAGAGATCTCAGATAAATTGACAAGTGTTAGTTTAGCAGAAGGATGTGAAGAAAGTAATTTATTTCATTTACGAGAAGCAACAAGAGAGCGCCAGGCGCGTGAACTTGACAATAATCGACATTCGGACTGGGACAGACGCGGTAGGTCTTTGTCGCCACGAGGCGAAAACTTTGATTATAAACACTTCTTAACTGTTCGGAAGATTAAGATATTCCGCAATTCTAAGAATGAGATACATCCATGTGCATGGTCAGGTCAATTTGCGTACGCACTTCCGTCAAAGTTGCCATTAAGTCACAAACTTGAAATTATGTGCAGTTATTAAGGTCCTCAGGGGATTCACTACTCTAAGTGAATATGTGCCGTAGCGAGCATAGGGCCCCGAGCTGTAGTGGTGCTATTTCTCTTTTAGTTTTCTGTACCGCTACCTACTCTTTTACTATTCTTTGCATCTGTCAAACCAGCTCTTCGACTATCAATCTATCTAGACAGTAGATAAACAATAACCGGATTTGACTATTTACCTAAATGAGATTTCGAAAATTACTGTTTGAACTTATTAAGGTCCTCAGGGGATTCACTACTCTAAGTGAATATGTGCCGTAGCGAGCATAGGGCCCCGAGCTGTAGTGGTGCTATTTCTCTTTTAGTTTTCTGGACCGCTGCCTACTCTTTTACTATTCTTTGCATCTGTCAAACCAGCTCTTCGACTATCAATCTATCTAGTGAGTAATTAAACAATAACCGGATTTGACTAATGTACCCAAAAGTGACTTTGGAAATTACCGATTGGACTTACTGTACCGTCAGCAGCATTCATTCTTAGCTTAAACGAAATGTTACCTGTTTATCTTCGTGACAATATTACTTCGTATGTTGACGACTTTCTTATTGCTAAACGTTCTTGGAGTTGAGCATAACAAAATTTTTGGATTCATCATTACGTGTTTTTGCTAAAGTTGGCATTACAGTAAACTTGGAAAAATCTGAATTTGGTCGTTCTCAGGTGAAATTTCTCGGTCACATTATTTCTACAGAAGGTATTCTTCCTGATCCAGAAAAATTAGATGCTATTCGTAATTATGCTGTTCCTACTACAAAACGTGATGTTCGTAGTTTCCTTGGTGTTTGTAATTTTCTTAGACGTTTTGTTAGATTGGACGATTTGGCCACACCTCGTTTATGTGAACTATCTGGAAAGAAATCTAATTGGTGTTGGGATGAGGAAGCTCAGTCAGAATTTGAACAGCTTCGTGATGCTTTAGTTGCTGCTCCGCTTCTTTCACATCCGGATTTATCTAAAGATTTTTGTTTGGCGACGGACTCATCATACAAAGGCCTAGGTGCACATTTATTTCAAGAGATAGAAGAAAACGGCGTTGTTGTACAGAAGACTATTGCATTTGGAAGTCGTGTTCTTTCTAAATCAGAAAAGAATTATTCGATTACGGAACTTGAAGCTTTGGCTGTTGTTTGGGCTTTTACAAAATTTCGCACATTTTTGTTTGGCAGACATACTAAGGTTTACACCGATCATCGAGCTCTGGAATTTCTTATGTCAACAAAATTAACTCACGGCAGATTGTCACGATGGGCGTTGTACCTACAGGAATTTGACTTTAGTATTGTTTACATACAGGGTTCTTCAAATATTGTTGCCGATGCTTTATCACGTGCACCTATGGGTTTGAAACGAAGTGCTGAAGAGGACTGCAAGGAAAACAATTTTTGTTTGATGTATATTCAAGGTGTTGCGTTTGAGAACTTTATTTCGTCTTCGCTCCAGGATATCGCTAAGGAGCAAAATAAGGATCCAATCTGGAAGGACATTAAGGAGAAGTGGTGGAGAAAGGAAAGCGTAGCGATTAGACAGCATTATCTAGTTCGCAATGACATTCTTTTTAAACGAAAATCGGTCGACAGCTCCGTTTGGTTAGTTTGTATTCCTGATGAGTGGGTCAATAAATTGATTTGGTATACGCATCTCAGTTATGCACACTTTGGTCCCAGAAAATGCTTTCATAAATTACGAGAAAATTGCTACTTCAGTAATATGGAAAAACGTATTCGATCTGTTCTTGCCAAATGTAAATTATGTCAAATGGCTAAGCCTCCAACGATTTCTCACAGAGCACCGTTGTTTCCCGTCATTCCAGCGAAATTAAAGGAGATGGCTGCAGTCGATTTGTTCGGTCCAGTGGTTCGTTCTACTAATGGTTTTGCGTACATTTTCGTAGCAGTGGAATTGACATCAAAATATGTGTGTTTTACACCTTTACGCAAAGCAACAGCTCGTTCAGTATCTAACGCTTTTATCAAACATTTTCTTAAAGAAGTTGGTCATGTTAAGAAGGTTATATCAGATAATGGATCACAGTTTCGTTCTAAAATTTGGCTTCGTACTCTACACCGTCGTAAAATTAAACTAATTTTCATTTCATTTTTTCACCCTCAATCTAATGCTTCAGAGAGATGGATGAAGGAAATCAATAAATTGTGCCGTCTTTATTGTCATCAGAATCACAGAACTTGGGATCAGTATCTTCATATTTTTCAAAACATTCTGAATGAACTTCCTAATGACTCAACTTCTTTACCGCCTCTATTGATATTAAAAAATAAAGTACCAACAAATCGCATTTCTGAAATCGTTCCTTTTCCGCCTTCACGGAAACTGCGGCATTCTGAAGTTGTCAACCTGGCTCTACGAAATATTGCATCTGCGGCTGCTAGAAGAGAGAAATCAGCGAAACGTCCTGGTCGTTTAAAAATTTTTTCAGTTGGTCAAAAGGTATTAATTAAGTCTCATCGTTTGTCTCACAAAGGAAAAGGCTTGTGTCGCAAATTTTTTCTGCTTTATAACGGTCCATATAGAATTCGTAAAATTATACATGATAACACTGTTGAAGTAGAAACTCTTAAATCTCGACGCTCTAAAGGAATACATCATATATCTAACGTAAAAATTTTTGTGGAATGACATACTTTTAAGAAACCAACAGCTACATGTAAACACGCAGAGAGTACTAGGATACCGCGCTGTGTTTTGGCGGCGGCACATACTCAAAGCAACAGTCAAGTCTGCGCGCCGCACAAGGCAGTCGTTGACCGCAAACAATTGCTTCCTACGTCACGCGCCTACAGCTGATCGAGCGCTCAGTGCGAATGCACTGACAGACATAAACAAATACTCAGTCTAATTTCTCCGACTAAATTCTGTATAAAGCTATAAGAACTTGTTGAATTGTGTTATTAACATTCAGTATTTTGCAGGATACGGTTGTATAAAGTATTTAAGACCTTCAGGTAAATTCTGTGCGTGTCCGACGTTAAGACGACTTGCATGAGCTGGAGGTTTTATGAAAGCTGTATAAATGTATGCTAAGAGGAAGGAAGCTAACGACATGACATACCAAAACTAGGTTTACACCATTGACAGTTATTACACTGCATTTTTCGTGAGCAATTGAAATAGGAAGTGACACTTGACACAAGAAATACTCCACATGTTTGCTTCTGTCTGCCATAATTCTTGAAGTGGTGTACACACTGTGAAACATTATGATTATTCACACTCCGTAATCGTACTTAATTACTGAGAGTTATTCGAACTAAGTCTGTTAGAGGTCATGTATGCATTTCTTTGTTTATAATTTATAATGAGTAGAAAATTTGGGTCAGATGGATTAGACAGAGGTTGTGTGTGGACACTGTGTCTTCGGATTGTATGGGATGCTGAATTGAAGTTGCATTAGGATTTTATCTGTACTTGTTCGAGGAGACTGACTAGAGGAAAGAGTTGTGTTGGAAGTGAAATGATATTGGTGCTGAGGTTTATATTTATCGACGTATTATTGAGGTATTGAGAGTATATGAAGTTTATGATTATTGGAGTTTTTGTGGACAAGAGGTAAGGTGAATGATATTGATGATAAGAGTTATATGTATCGACGTATTGAAGAAGTATTAGTGACGTATTGAGATTAAGTTGATGATTATTGGAGTTTTGGTATATAAGAGGTAAAGTAAGTGAGGAGCATATTTTTTTTGTTGGTCTTATGGAACAAGGAGGATGAAGAGAGCAGACTAGAACACTAAAATAGAAGGAAGATAGTCTATACACACACTTTGTTAAATCACTAAGCAGTATATACTTTTTTTTGGAGAGAGGAAGTAATTGCATATCTTGGCTCACTGACAGTTGCTCAACAACAGTACATTTGATCTGGCTTGGCAAACATTGGTGTTGACATGATGACTATGACGTTGACTTAACTATTATTGACTGTTATACATTGCTGCCAGTACTACTTGATACACATGATGAACATCAGATTTTGACAGAATTACATTTACACAATTAACACTATTCAGTTACACAGTAGTACTTAATGTGGATGAGAGATGAGTGAGTGTGTTCTGTGTGTTTTCCTTTACTAATCCTACCCACCTATCTCCTAAATATTATTTTATTTGTTGCTAGTGGCTTGCACTGACACCCATGAATATTATAGGTTTACTGGTATTTGTGTATTGTAATAGTTAATAGGACAATTATCTGATATCATTTGTGTGTTTGTTATGATTTGTATGTTACTGTAAAAGCACAGTATGTGTATTCAAACTATTGTTCATGCCTGAACTGTCTGATTAGTGAAGATAAATATTCTGAACTGTTACCTGCACTTTTCAACATGATGTGTGACATTTGGTCGTGTTTAATTTCTGCTGATGAACAGTGTGATCAGTGCTAGTGAATTTTGTGGAACTGATTCTGCTGAGAGATGTGACTTTTTGCTGTCTGCACCTACTCAATATTGCTGGGTGCCACTGATGGACTGCTTCTACTGAAATAATGTCACTTGTTGCTGTCTGCACCTGCTCAACATTGCTGGGTGCAACTGATGGACTACTCCTACTGAAATGGTGTCACTTGTTGGTGTCTGCACCTGCTCAACATTGCTGGGTGCAACTGATGAACTGTTTTTACTAAAATGAAGTCACTTGTTGCTGTCTGCACCTACTCAACATTGCTGGGTACATCTGATGGATTGCTTCTACTGAACTAATGTGACTTGTTGCTGGGTGTACCTGCTAAACTTTACTGGGTGCAACTGATGGACTGCTTTTACTGAAAAGATGTTACCTGTTGGTGTTCTTTTTTGTATAAACTAATCATTGAAAGCATTTTATGTGAACATTTGTATAAACTGATTTTTTGTATATTGTGTAAACTATTATGTAAAGTCACATGTATGAAAAGAAGTTGTATTGCTTACTGTATTTCATATATTAGGTTAGTAAAAGGTCAGTGCAAAGCCAAAATTTTTAACTAATTATGTGATATTTAGGTATTAATATTATCTTATATTTTTGTCTGTATTTTTCTGGACGAATTTGTTGGTATTTTCACCACCAATGCTGGCAAAAATACCATCAAATTCTGGCCTGTGGAGGAGGGGCATATGAAAGGTGGCTACACTGTGCCACTGCGCCAGAGAGTGCGCCAAAGAGTACTATTAAGCCGCCTCCACAGTGCGTGTTGAGAGTTCGTGGAAGTCAGTGCTTGTTGTGACATCGGAGAGGGCAGTGCCTGTTGAGAGCTCGTGGAGCTCAGTGTTTGTCGAGAGCTCGTAACAGTGTGTGTGTGTGTGGGCAGAGCTCGTGGTTGTCGTGAAGTTGGAGTAAGATGTTGTAGTGAAGAGTGTTGTTCCATGTCTTATGCAGTCATTTGATGGGAGAGATAGCAGATGTTATTGTAATGAGTGCATTTCGTCAATATATATGAAGGTAAAACTTACAATGTTCTTTTATTAGTTGTGTATCTGAAATAATGTGTCACTACAGGTTCAGTCAACAAAGCATCTGGCTTGTGTTCTTGGATTAGAGTGTAATTGTGATTTTCTTGCGTAATTATAGTTTTTCTAAATTTCTTTTTTCACGTCAGTATAGTTGGTATTTAAAAATTCTTGTCTTGTTGGAAAAGAACCGTGCCAGATGTGGGCGTTGAGTCACACTCCCACATACAGAACAGTTACTCTTGTGCTCATTGGTTTTGTAGGTTTTATAGTTGCTGGGGACTTAATTAATTAACTGTGTTTACGGAAATTTTCTTACGTTGTTTGTTGCAGTCAGATAGCGTAATAGTACTAGTCAGGGCCAACCGATTACGAGACTTGCGTAAACGGACATACTAAAAACAAAAAATCATTTTCAATCATAATATTTAATTAAGCCCCCATGCAATTGTTAAAGAGAGAATAAGTGTGATATGTCTGTTCGCAGAGACTGGTTCTTGATAAGTTCTTTGAGAACCTTCCGAGTAGTGAGCCTCGAGGGAGATTATCTAAAGACTGTGATGTGGTCGGCTCACACTTAGATAAGTGACTTAGTCTGCAACGGAGATAGAACTCAACCATTGTTGAAAGCAGTCCTGAGTCTATTCAGATATTTTGAGAAGATTATTGGCCTGTGTAGAAAATGATTATCTTGCCAATTCTGGAAGAGAGTAGAGTCACCAGATACAGGAAAAGCTCCGATTCATTGAAGTGTAAGATTAGTTTCTCCTATGTATGATTCATTATACATAGTGCTGCTTAATATGGTAGGCGAACCGTGTTTCAATATTTTTGTGAGATTTTCCACTGGATAGTGTATGTGAAGAGACGTGTTCACGCCAAGTCGTTTAGTTATTTTGTGGCTTGGGACTAATGCATGCACTAAGAGATAATAACATTGCGTTGTGTTATTGCTGTATGTACGCGAACGCAGAGGAATAATGACTTAGCAATATTTGGATGGGATTTATTTCGTGACTTCTACGTGAGCGTCGTAGGATAGCAAATTTCGGAAATCTAGTTGAATGTTCTGAATGTGTTGTCTACACTAAAGAGAACGGTGGTCCTAGGGGATGGGTATTTATTATCAATTAGAAGTTTATGAGAATTTTATGGCTTTTCCTCTTATCCCTAAAAGCAAAATCAAGAACCATTTATTAGAGAATGCCCTAAAGCTTTCTAGAAGGGATAATTGAGTGCTGGGTTTTGAGTTTTCAATATCAGTGGTTCGCCGAAGTCAACGCCTGAAGTGGTTGGCTTTGCTTTACTATTTTAAAGTTCATATAGTGGAAAAGTGGCGCTGACATTTAGATATTTTTTAATTACATTTCCTCTTAGGAGGGGGGGGGCTGTTTAGAATAGAGCACTTGCAAAGGAAACCACTGACTTGTACGTGTAACTAGTTGTATGTACGTATGTATCAGGATCCCGCTCCAGCTACTGCTGGGTCTGGGTGCTGACGAGTCCTCTCCATTTGGCTCGATCCTCCTACCATTTTTCTTCCTCCACCTCCTGCCTGGTCACACCTCTCCTTTCCACAGATATTCTCAATTCCTTTCTCCACCGAGTTCTCTGACGCCCTCTAGGTCTTTTTCAATCCATCTTCCGTTCTTCCATAACTTTGGGAAGTCTTTGCCCATGCCCGTACCATCTTAATTCCTTTTTTTTTTTCGATTTCGTCTCTCATACTTTCTTGTATAAGTTCCTTTCTAATATCTATATTCCTTACTCTGTCGATTCTTGGTTTTCCCTTAACTGCTGTGAGAAATTTCATTTCCCCTGCTTGTAGTCTGTTCAAGTCCCTTTCTGTCATTGTCCATGTTTCTCCTCCATAGGTCACAATAGGGAAGTAATAACTCTTATACATAAGGAGTTTTGCTTTTTCTGAAACTTCCCTATTTCAAATGAGGTGTTTTATCGTTTGGTAGAAATTGCCTCTCTTCTGTAAACTCCTATTACTTTTGTTGGTTATTCTTCCATCACTAGATATTTCACTCCCTAAACAAATTAAACTGTCTACCACTTTGAGGGGTTCTCCATTCAAAGTAATATTCCCGCTGATCCATTTGTCTCTTCCAAATACCATTACTTCACTCTTATCTTGATTTATTTTTAATCCATACCTTTTCATTGTTTCCCTCCGCGCATCAAATTCTAACTTCGTCCACCTCTTCATCGCCCCGTATTACCATATCATCTGTAAAAATCGTCTTTACCTGTAGATAATTAATTGCATGAAATAAAGAAATAACGACTGTAAAGTGAAAAGTCAGTGCCCGATAGATCCTTCATTCCGAAACTACTACAAACCATTATAAAAAAGTAATCAAATGCTTATTTCAAAGAAGACTAATATTTCAATACATCGTTCTGTAATAAAGTAAATCCAAAGGCCAATAAAGTAAAAGACTGGAACAATGGTTGCAAGCGAGGTTCAAAGAACTCAAGAGAAGGAACACTATTTTTGAGGTAGTGCCTTGCAATGGAAAGAAACTTCATTAATCTTTTATTTGATAGGTAGGACAAGCCTACGTTTTATTGAAAAGTGACTAATTAAAAATGAACGATCATTCCATTTAACTCTGAAAGGTTGAGATTGACGAAATGTTTGTTACAATAAAATATCATTAAAGTCAAGGACATTGTTGGAGCAAAGCGCTACTTATAGAGACTGTCGTTGATTGAAAACTAGAGATAAACGATGTGAAATGATATCTTTCTCTTGTGAACATATTCTCCAATTTACATAAAAATTTATAGCGTTCACACTGATTGCTTGTATATACGGTTATTCGATGGAGCTTTAAAAGAGGAGCAACTACAAGAGGCAACGGATCTGTATGATGTATTTATCAGTTATACACGAAAGCTGCGGTTTCTGGTACCTACGTTGTTGAGAAAGTGTTTAATTGTGTTGTCAGAACACAGAGAGAAGGCTTCGCTTTAGAAGACTGTTATTCGTATGGTAAATATACCTTTCCAGATCCCTGTAGACTCTCGCAAATAGTGTTTTTCTCGTGACTGATATTAGTTTTGGAGGAAATTTATGTTTAGAATCTAGTGAAATCTGGTAGTCAGATGCTTTGTTGTAATTAATATTCAGGGAGCTATCACTGACCCGATTATAAAACAGAAAGTGTTATTTTGTCCATTGTTTTGTACACAGTGATATCGCAGTGAAGTGTAGTGAGATTTATAGCGTCAGAAGCTGAATATTAACTATTACGTGACGTTGTTTTGTTAGTACGGACTATTATTTCGGTTCACAAAGATTACGTTGATGAGTGTAGCAAGGTCTTGTCAGTACAATTTATTGTAGTATCATGAGAGTGATCTACATTGTCCGACGTTGCTTTTCAGCTATGTGTTGCAGTGCTGTTGGAGCCTGTTCATACAGCGTACCCCCTGCGATTTAATGGTGTCAAAATGGTGGAACAGTCCAAACGTTAAAACTATTTTTATTTCTATATTAATTTTAACATGCAATCCTTTTTTCCTGGTAACTATAATTTGTTGTTGTGTTGTGCTTACGTATTACCGTATTCGTATTATAGAAACCTTTGGAATTAAGAAATTTAATAGAGGCGTTGTTGCTGCCGACAGAGTTCAAGAAATTAAGATATTCACGTTTGTGACGACATGGTGATATAGTACAGTTTAGGGTGAAATATGACCGTGACATTACTGTCAGACATCAATATTTTTATCAGTAATTCCACGTCTAAAGTGACTTCTGGAACTTTTTGCTATAAAGTAGCCGATTACAATGTAACATAAGGGCATTCTAACGTAAGCAGCATTGGCAGGTGTACGTGTTCAGGTTGATTTCTGGGAAATACCGGAACTAACAGTTTGTCATATAGTAAAGTTTAAGAAATGCTAGGAAATATAGCATTCCTCTGAACAGTCGATGTTTATCGAAAATGTAACTTGTCTATTTTATTATCAAATTTATGTATCGATAACTGTACAAAATTTAAGCCTGGAACTTGAAAAAAGTATTGAAATTAACGTAATAGCAGTTCTCAGATAATGAATGCATGGACCTGTTGAACAATGTTTTGTGACTGTACCTAAAACATCCGGCAACTAGAAATGGATGTGTAAGTACTAAATGTTGGTTTTAAGAAATGTCACTAAGAATAATATTAAATAATCAAAACACGAAAATCAATTTCGAACTTCAAAGCTTGTGTATTGTTACAGCACTTTGCATGATAGACATGGTTGAAATCGCTGAAGTAGAAGAAAAGTTAAATTCTTCGTGGGAGTGTAAAGATTTCAGTCAATAAATAGCTGTACAACAATAGCGAATGTCTTATCCACGAATATTTCGCAATAAGGCTCTGAAAGTCCCACCGGATAACATTTATGTGAGTCACATTGTTCCAACGAGAATATGTGTCGAGCTGTGTTGCTTCGAGTGCGGCACCCGACAAGCGACAACTGTACTCCATTGCTGCGAAACCTCTGCTGCCAAACAAACTGAAATATTTTATTCACTATACTGACGCATCGCCTAATCCACAGCACTGTGTTCGAGAAATGGGCAGTTGTGACAGGGACCACTACATAGATCTGGTACAAGGCAACCTAATGTAAATTGCGCTGCTTGACGATACTTCCCCAGAAGATTCCATCGATAATATTTACTAAGAATATCACCCTTAACAGTGTATCTACTTGTAACATAACTTGTCTGAATGTCGTTTTACGTTCTTCTCTTTTAGGTTACAGAATCGCTGTTTCAGTCTGGAGGATCTTGTCCAAAATATGTACATAAGTGAAGAAGCATAGACAGGTGAGCGTCAAAATTACAGAAATTGTAACTAACAGCAACTGAGTTATAGGATCTAGTTTTTTCTGTGGATAGCATCTAGTGCACCCGCAACATTTTAGCTGCCATCGAAATAGGCAATCGTGGCTTTCAGTGTAAGTGCGAAGAATGAGTGTACCCTTTCAGGATGCGTAGTTAAAAATAGGTTACAACGGTGACTAATAATAAAAAGATACTAAACTAAACGGTTTGCTCAAGTAATTCAACGATTTTATTACACTAAAGAAGCGAGAGATAACATTTTTAGATTGCTTTATTTTTTAGTTTATTTGTTTATCCATACATTCAATTTTTTGTCTACCATGGGGAGAACCATTGAGTTAGCTATACCGAAGTTAATCATATTGCGAAGAACGATGCTAAAAGATGGAATAGATACCTCCAGCTAGTTAGTGTTTCCACGGAAACGCCTGTCGTAACAAAGTCTCAAACGAGCTGAAGCGAGACACACAATTTCCTGTTCGTGTTCAAAAAATATTAACGCAAATTTTAAGTGTTTGACTTTTAATCAGCGTGAGTGCCTTCAGTAACTTAATAAGAGAATACTCTATAGATCAAAAGTCGTGAAATCATTTGAGATTATCTTTCAGATACGATAAATTCACGACGTATTTGTCTGCGTTATGTTATCCAATGTCGTTCTAAGAAATCGAAGTAGCAGCGTAGTGCGCAAGCGTGTACATTGGACCACAACGTCTTTTGGAAAGGAAGCGTAATGGTGTTTTCTTGCTTGGAAACCCAGTAGAATTGGTGATGCTGCTAGAACATTTCACAACTGTAGCTGTTGCTGTTACTCTTTATGTTAACTTCTTACTGCCACATGTTTTTGATAATGTGGAAGTAACTATTTGACACGTATCTTTTCAACTATGAGGCATTTACATAGACAAATATTCATAACATGAACTTTTTGTTCCACAGAGATTTTATAATTATACGTGTGGCATACCCTTGTAGCTCTGGAAAGGTAAATGTACGCCGATAAGTGTTTCATTCTTTCTGATTCAAGCTCCTCTGCGCCAGAATGTATGAAAACGTTTAATTTAAATTTCTGAAATTATTGTTCTCATAGTAGTTTTCCTACCGAATGGTAAGACGGAGATAAGACGCTCTGAAGGTAATTTAAAAGCTATATCACCGTTTCGTCTGCCAGCACTCAGCGGTCATTGGACATGGGTTCGATTCCCAGTACCAGCCAAGGATTTTTCCTTGCTGAGATGACTGGAATGAGAGTGATCTGAGCCATGATACTAATTCGGATGTTACATGATTGAGAAGCTCTGAAAAGTCGGTAAAACGGCGGCGAGACTGATGTGCTAAGGTTATGCCCCTCCATACCGGCCAAGGATTTTTCCTTGCTGAGATGACTGGAATGAGAGTGATCTGAGCCATGATACTAATTCGGATGTTACATGATTGAGAAGCTCTGAAAAGTCGGTAAAACGGCGGCGAGACTGATGTGCTAAGGTTATGCCCCTCCATACCGGCCAAGGATTTTTCCTTGCTGAGATGACTGGAATGAGAGTGATCTGAGCCATGATACTAATTCGAATGTTACATGATTGAGAAGCTCTGAAAAGTCGGTAAAACGGCGGCGAGACTGATGTGCTAAGGTTATGCCCCTCCATACCGGCCAAGGATTTTTCCTTGCTGAGATGACTGGAATGAGAGTGATCTGAGCCATGATACTAATTCGGATGTTACATGATTGGGAAGCTCTGAAAAGTCGGTAAAACGGCGGCGAGGCTGATGTGCTAAGGTTATGCCCCTCCATACCGGCCAAGGATTTTTCCTTGCTGAGATGACTGGAATGAGAGTGATCTGAGCCATGATACTAATTCGGATGTTACATGATTGAGAAGCTCTGAAAAGTCGGTAAAACGGCGGCGAGACTGATGTGCTAAGGTTATGCCCCTCCATACCGGCCAAGGATTTTTCCTTGCTGAGATGACTGGAATGAGAGTGATCTGAGCCATGATACTAATTCGGATGTTACATGATTGAGAAGCTCTGAAAAGTCGGTAAAACGGCGGCGAGACTGATGTGCTAAGGTTATGCCCCTCCATACCGGCCAAGGATTTTTCCTTGCTGAGATGACTGGAATGAGAGTGATCTGAGCCATGATACTAATTCGGATGTTACATGATTGAGAAGCTCTGAAAAGTCGGTAAAACGGCGGCGAGACTGATGTGCTAAGGTTATGCCCCTCCATACCGGCCAAGGATTTTTCCTTGCTGAGATGACTGGAATGAGAGTGATCTGAGCCATGATACTAATTCGGATGTTACATGATTGAGAAGCTCTGAAAAGTCGGTAAAACGGCGGCGAGACTGATGTGCTAAGGTTATGCCCCTCCATACCGGCCAAGGATTTTTCCTTGCTGAGATGACTGGAATGAGAGTGATCTGAGCCATGATACTAATTCGGATGTTACATGATTGAGAAGCTCTGAAAAGTCGGTAAAACGGCGGCGAGACTGATGTGCTAAGGTTATGCCCCTCCATACCGGCCAAGGATTTTTCCTTGCTGAGATGACTGGAATGAGAGTGATCTGAGCCATGATACTAATTCGGATGTTACATGATTGAGAAGCTCTGAAAAGTCGGTAAAACGGCGGCGAGACTGATGTGCTAAGGTTATGCCCCTCCATACCGGCCAAGGATTTTTCCTTGCTGAGATGACTGGAATGAGAGTGATCTGAGCCATGATACTAATTCGGATGTTACATGATTGAGAAGCTCTGAAAAGTCGGTAAAACGGCGGCGAGACTGATGTGCTAAGGTTATGCCCCTCCATACCGGCCAAGGATTTTTCCTTGCTGAGATGACTGGAATGAGAGTGATCTGAGCCATGATACTAATTCGGATGTTACATGATTGAGAAGCTCTGAAAAGTCGGTAAAACGGCGGCGAGACTGATGTGCTAAGGTTATGCCCCTCCATACCGGCCAAGGATTTTTCCTTGCTGAGATGACTGGAATGAGAGTGATCTGAGCCATGATACTAATTCGGATGTTACATGATTGAGAAGCTCTGAAAAGTCGGTAAAACGGCGGCGAGACTGATGTGCTAAGGTTATGCCCCTCCATACCGGCCAAGGATTTTTCCTTGCTGAGATGACTGGAATGAGAGTGATCTGAGCCATGATACTAATTCGGATGTTACATGATTGAGAAGCTCTGAAAAGTCGGTAAAACGGCGGCGAGACTGATGTGCTAAGGTTATGCCCCTCCATACCGGCCAAGGATTTTTCCTTGCTGAGATGACTGGAATGAGAGTGATCTGAGCCATGATACTAATTCGGATGTTACATGATTGAGAAGCTCTGAAAAGTCGGTAAAACGGCGGCGAGACTGATGTGCTAAGGTTATGCCCCTCCATACCGGCCAAGGATTTTTCCTTGCTGAGATGACTGGAATGAGAGTGATCTGAGCCATGATACTAATTCGGATGTTACATGATTGAGAAGCTCTGAAAAGTCGGTAAAACGGCGGCGAGACTGATGTGCTAAGGTTATGCCCCTCCATACCGGCCAAGGATTTTTCCTTGCTGAGATGACTGGAATGAGAGTGATCTGAGCCATGATACTAATTCGGATGTTACATGATTGAGAAGCTCTGAAAAGTCGGTAAAACGGCGGCGAGACTGATGTGCTAAGGTTATGCCCCTCCATACCGGCCAAGGATTTTTCCTTGCTGAGATGACTGGAATGAGAGTGATCTGAGCCATGATACTAATTCGGATGTTACATGATTGAGAAGCTCTGAAAAGTCGGTAAAACGGCGGCGAGACTGATGTGCTAAGGTTATGCCCCTCCATACCGGCCAAGGATTTTTCCTTGCTGAGATGACTGGAATGAGAGTGATCTGAGCCATGATACTAATTCGGATGTTACATGATTGAGAAGCTCTGAAAAGTCGGTAAAACGGCGGCGAGACTGATGTGCTAAGGTTATGCCCCTCCATACCGACTTCACATGAACCAGCGTGGCAAGGGATGACACCGCGGCCAGTCAACATACCTTGGGCCTTCAAGGCTTGGGCGAGTTCAGTGCTTGTAGAATAACCCTTAAAGACGTACAGGTGCATTCTCCAAAGTGTGGGGGATTCAGTTTTTTCTGGAAATGGCCTCTGCCCAATTCCCCTGGTTTTTGCCTATGGAGTCACCCGGATGCATACCAAGTAGCTGATTCAGCAATTTACTGTTTTACTTCTTTGTTATATAAAGCGCGACCGTGACAACAATATTAATTTCTACTAAAGTCGAAGCTATGCTAGTAGTTAAAACAAATTTCTAATCAGCTAGTAATATATGAATATTAAACCAACGAATGGAGAGAAAAATGTAACCTTGCTAGTAATCTACCTTTCTATGACGAAAAGTCAAATCAAAAGGAGGAGATGGAAAAAGAAAGTAAACTGTTTTCGTTTCACAATAATGGCCGTGACATTTACAACACATATCCCACTGTGAGGCAAGACGGTCAGTGGCTTCATGGAAAACCGCTTGCGGTTGCCTAAAGAACCACTATTCTACCTAAGAGTGCACTTTTTAGTCTGAAACAAATCGACGGCCAAGAATGTCTTTCTTCAGGGCTCCATAAGATGTAAATCGTAAGAGAAGAAATCGGGACCTTATGGATGATGTGTGAAGGCTTTCCGGCGATCATTTGGAGCGTAATCGAAACAACCTCGGCAATATGTAGGCCGGCATTTTCCTGCAACAGAATGAGGCCGTCAGTCAACATTCCCGGAGATCTGAAATTGATGGGGCTGTGTAACGTTTGCAAAGCGCCCGCTTAATGCTGGCCGTAAACTGATGCACCGTGTTCCAGAAAGTCAATGAGCAGTGGGCCAACAATTTTCTTGGTTGAGGGTACACTGATGGGTAACTACGAGAGGTTTTCCAAGGACGAGTGGCATTGCAATTTGGTTCATGGTGTGAGAGTGTCTCATTGGTGAAGACTAAGAGGTAACAAATTACACTGATCTGTAAAATCCAAGTTCCAAAGCAACTTTCCCACGAAGTGTCACTGACAAGTAACATGACTCGAAGAAACTTGGACCATACATAAAAAGACCGGTACATTGAAGTACAATAGGTAAATGAAAGAAGAAGCAATGAGAAGAACGGAAATTAAACTTTTATTCCAATGCAGTAATTACACTGAAGTATCCCCGATTCATATGGTCCCCCGAATATCACAAAAGGCGCGACATGCTCTTGTAAGGCATGTGAACACCACGGCCAGCAGTGCATAGTCTGTTACAGTCTCCCAAACCGACCACTCAGTTGGTGACAATGAGAAGTTCTTGTGGTAGGGCGTTCCATTTCTCCACCAGGCGATTAACAATTGCTGGATCATTGTTGGTGCATGTGGACATCCTGCTCAGCACTTTCCGTATGTGCTCGATGGAACTTAAAGTCGGGGAGGAACTGACAGACTACTTCATTCGCCGAATAACTTATCGTTCTGAGAACTCCTCCACCTACACTCTCCGATACGGCCGTGGTCATCCACAAAAATGAGGCCAGTGCCGAAAGCACCGCTGAAAAACGCACATGGAAAAGGCGTACTGTACAGTGTCACAATAACGTTGAGTATAGCATGTTCCTAGATTTGGAGGTCAGTACACCCATGTCATATTATATCTACCCAAACCACAACAACTGGACAACCAAAACGATCACATTCATTAACTTACGTCATATGGCGGGCGATGTGAGTGACCTTTTGGCACAAGAGGATATTTGACGAATGAACTGGTCTGCCAGAATCCCCAGTTTAAATCTAGTCGAGCACGTCTGTAATGCGTTGCATACATGTGTTGTAGTACGGCCATGTGCGCTATCGACCACCCAGAAATTCTCAACCCCGCTCGTGGAGGAATGGAACGCCCTACCACAAGCATGTTATAGCATGCAACGTAGTCCAAAGTAATCAGCACCCTATTAGGAACCATTTACCACCTTTTCCAGTCTCCAGGGGACCATCATAACTCGCGGTGATTTCAAAATGGTTCAAATGGCTCTGAGACCTGTGGGACTTAACATCTAAGGTCATCAGTCCCCTAGAACTTAGAACTACTTAAACCTAACTAACCTAAGGACATCACACACATACATGCCCGAGGCAGGATTCGAACTTGTGAGCGTAGCAGTCGCGCGGTTCCGGACTGAAGCGCCTAGAACCGCTCGGCCACCGTGGCCGGCCGCGATGATTTCAGTTTGCGAGGGTAAGTCAATTATTATCCGCAATTTAGTTTCATTTTTGTTTATTTTGGTAGTACTGTCGTTTTACGTTGATGGCCAATGCTTTGTTAATTTGTTATTATATATTTGCAATTTTCAAGCTACTAAGTTAGTGCTGTTTATCATGGCTGCTCCGCTGTCTATTTGCACCAAAGAAGAGTAACGTTCAATGATACGTTTTTTGTGGTCGGAAGGCGTATCAGGAGTCGATATTCATCGAAGACTTTCGGCACAGTACGGGAACAGTTGTTTTGCCACAACGGAGTGTCTACGAATGGATTGAAAAATTCCCAAATTGTCGCACAAGTGTTACGCACGATGGAGGAGCCGGACAACCGTTTACAGCCACAAATGAAGAAACCATTGAGCTTTCACGTGAAATGATACTCTTAGAGAGCCCATTAACTATTGACTCTCTTAGAGAGACGATTAACTATTGACGAAATGTCACATCGTCTGCAAATTAGTCACGGTTCTGCCTATGGAATTATCCATAAAAGACTTGCGTTTCATAAAGTTTGTGCAAGATGCATAAACAAACGCGCTTCGACATCTGCAAAATGCACCTGGATCGCTATGGTAACGAAGGGGACAATTTCTTAGACAGTATCATTACTGGTGACGAAACATGGATCCATCATTACGATCCGTGCAAGAAAAAGTTCATGACGCAACCGTCCGCACGAAGAGTGATGCCAACGGTTTTTTGGGACGCACAAGGTCCAGTACTGGAACATTATGGGAAAGCGGCACAACAAGAATCAGTGTACGTTACAGTGAGATTCAAACTGCCAGGTTAAAGTCTGCAATTCGAAGCAAACGCCGAGGACTGCTGTCAAAAGGTGATGTTGCATGACAATGACCGTCCGCATACTGCTGCCCACACTGCCGAAACGCTCCAGACACTCAAATTTTAAGTACTGGATCATCCTCCATATAGTCCCGACCTTTCCCCTTCTAACTACCACCAGTTTGGTCCACTCAAACACGCATGAAGGGGCCGTCGATTTGACTCGGACGAAGCAGTGAAAGAAGCGATGCATTCCTGGCTCGCAGCTCAACCGAGAATCTTCTTTTATTAGGGCATCAGAAAGTTTGGACAACGATGGACCAAGTGCGTTGAAACGCAAGGAGACTATGTCGAATAGTGATATTCTTCTAAATTTCCTATTTGAGTACAATACAATTTATTAACTACTTTGCGGATAGTAATCGACTTACCCTCGTAATTACTGTACTAGAATAAAAGCGTCATTTCCGCTCGTCTCACTACGTAATTCTTCCAGTTACCTTCTGTATTATACTGTAGCTTATTCTCTAAGATGGCCCAAGTTTCATAGAGCTATGTTACTTCTTGGCCGTGACACATCATGCCAAAGTTACCTTCGTCCGTTAGATTTACTCTACGGGTTATTTCACCACATCACCATAACTAGAATTTATACTAATGAAGTTACCGAATAGGCTACACCACGACGTCAAAGACAATAACGATTTGAGGAAGTACGTCTAAACACGCACTAGGTAAATGCGGCAAATTGGAGGGGAAATGAAATTAAAACCAAACACCTATCACAAAGGGACCATGGAACGTTTCCGTTCAAGAGTAAGCACCACAAGCATTAAGACATTTATCCCACTAGGAGACGAGACGATCAGTTACTGTTTAGCAGAGAGCCTTCGGCCGCTGATTCATCCACATCCGCACCCACTCCTGCAAGTCCTCGTCCGACTAAAGCCGATGCCCACGCACGTCAATTAAAAGCCAACAGCATTTTATTGTTGTTGTAGGGTTAAACTGTCTTTTATTTATCAAAAGGTGCCATTTATTTCACGCTTCTGTGTTTATTCGTTTCTAAATAACCATCACAAGCATTTTTGTTGTGTCTTTGCGTGGTAAGTTTTAATAACATTATTCACTTGGTCCATAACTGCACTGGTCACACGCACAAGGTTCAAACGTGACAACTATCGCCACTAACTGTATTGTATAAACTGGCAGGAGCACTCACAGTCATGCTGCGTCGCCACTTGGTGTTCACACATCCATAAGATCTTTCGTAGTGAGCGTGGATGTAGATGTGGTTTACCTAATATGAAAAGTTCATCCACTGCAGAAACTGTCATCACATTTGAGCTACTCTTCACAGTTCGAGGTCACAAAGGTAAATGGTTCAAATGGCTCTGAGCACTATGCGACTTAACTTCTGAGATCATCAGTCGCCTAGAACTTAGAACTAATTAAACCTGACTAACCTAAGGACATAACACACATCCATGCCCGAGGCAGGATTCGAACCTGCGACCGGAGCGGTCTCGCGGTACCAGACTGACGCGCTTAGAACCGCACGCCCACACCGGCCGGCTGTATGGAATATCTGTGGCCTGGCACTACTCCAGTCGTACTATAGATGACGTTAGGTGCATGTTACTCCACTGCTTATCAGCTGACGATCAGGAACGTAAGACAATGCTTATAAGAGATATTTGGCAAATGTGCAACTTTAAAGCTTGTTGGTAGCATATTTTTCTGTTAATTTGACTGATGCAAGATTAAATTTTTTGCTTGTCAGTATATGTTAGGGAAGTACTGCTGAATTCATGAAAGCCTTCCCAGCGTTACTATTATTTTGCACACAGTAGCTGACTTCAAGAAAGTTTTATTAGCTCAGCGCGAAATGTATATATTACAATACAGGACCATGAAATTCTTTGTTATATTGTCATTCCTAAGTGACTTGAAGGTGACTAGTGATTACTGATTACCAGCTATCAACATCTGAGTTAGAAATAGTCTAATGAAGGATAAATTCCTAGTTGTGTAAAACTGACGTAGGAAAACGATAAAACTTTTCTGAAAGTATTAAAGAGATGGACATGTTTCATGCAGACGGCGGAACGTGAATACTTCGTCGTACCTTAAACCAGGCCACGGTTATTGATTTCACAGAGGTCGATATCACGAGAGAGATGGAAATAACGGCAACGCTACTTGTTAACTGGTCGTTAGACACTTGATAAAAACCAGAAAGATAGGTCTGACGTTTCACGTGGCGTTCTCAGTTTTTAATAATTAAATGGCATTTTTTCCTCGTATTCTGTCTGGTCTTCTATTTCACTTGCAACTAATGTTTACCCAACACGTTACTAAGCATAATGTGGTTAAATAGCACTGGAGCTCTAACAATAGCAGACGATATTTTCCACATATCCACACCAATGACAGGATATTGTTTACCTTCGTAAACTATTTACTTGCTTCATTCTGTCGTCATCTACCTCACAGTGCAGAAGACACGAATGAACTCTACCTTTTCCTGTCAGGAATAGCATCCTACAGAGAGTTCCCTCTACCGCTATGTCTCTTCTATACCATTCTGCCATGCCTATCTTAGACATCATCGTCTTGTTTCATCCTGTAAAGTTACCTCCATCATCAGCCTTAGGTGGTGACTTTTGTATAGTCACCGGGGTTGTCTAAACAGTTCATTATTTCTCTAAAGGCTCCACGGTTGTTCCCCACTAACTGACTCAGTGATGTCCCGCCTAACCATTGTTTTTTTCTGTTACCCTCAATTCTGATGGTAAGATGTTTTTCTAGGTTACTCACTATCCACGACAAACAGAAACCCGTTATTGTCTATACACTTTCTCGCTTTCGACATTTCCCAGGACCCTACCTCACCCCCTGTTTAGGAAGTTCCATATGACTGAATTAAAAATATTCCCCAACACTTTCCCTTTTCCTTATTTATTTTTTCTCCTTACCACCTACATTGCCCTCTGGTCCAGTATCCCAATCTATCAGACACAAAGATAATCAAAATGGAACCTCTTAAACACTGAATAACATACTGAAAGTCCGTTTGAAGCAGCACTGTAAACGATGACATTCGTGAGGAAGTTACATTAACCTTTTCTTTTACATCTGAAATTGTTGAACCCAGCTTTCTATTATTTAGTATCTATATTTCCATTTATTACATAAGGATATGAGAAGTTAAAAGTATAACACCCAAAATCTGTTCAAAATGGCTCTGAGCACTATGGGACTCAACTGCGGAGGTCATTAGTCCCCTAGAACTTAGAACTAGTTAAACCTAACTAACCTAAGCACATCACAAACATCCATGCCCGAGGCAGGACTCGAACCTGCGACCGTAGCGGTCTTGCGGTTCCAGACTGCAGCGCCTTTAACCGCACGGCCACTTCGGCCGGCCCCAAAATCTGTTATATTGGGGCCGGCCGAAGTGGCCGTGCGGTTAAAGGCGCTGCAGTCTGGAACCGCAAGACTGCTACGGTCGCAGGTTCGAATCCTGCCTCGGGCATGGATGTTTGTGATGTCCTTAGGTTAGTTAGATTTAAGTAGTTCTAAGTTCTAGGGGACTAATGACCTCAGCAGTTGAGTCCCGTAGTGCTCAGAGCCATTTTGTTATATTGGCTGAAAAATGGCTTATGATTACCAATGTAAAAAGGATGCTTACGTGGAAACTATACTCACCAAAAGAGCTCTTTTGAAAAAGAGGAATATTTTAATACGAAATATACCCCAATTATAATCAGTGTTAGACAGTCTTTTCTGAAAGTACGTAAGGTGGAAGTAAGTGAAATAGTACGAAAGACAGTAAAGGTCATGAAAGAATAAAAGCGTTTGAAATGCACTGTAGTAGGAGACTAATGGAGACTATACTGTTAGCTACAGTAACTAGTGAAAGGGTGTTAGGTATAATCGGGGAGAAAATAGATATTTGGCAAACTCTGGCTGAAAGAAAGCAGACCCACATGGCTTCAACTAAAACAGCAAGCAGTTTACTTAATGGTGAGTATACATATTAATGACACAAGAAGATCACAAGTAATGTTAATTAACTACAAAATTGGGCTCAGACCAGACAGACCTTAATCACGCCGCCAAAAACAGACAGAAACCCTTAGGACCGTCTTCCACCAAATCGAAGTGATGTGCTTCTCTGGGAAATATTTTGGTATAACAGACCATCATGCTGTCGCTCCAAATGATATTCAGTCTTGGCATGCAATGTTAAGCGACAATATTATGACCATTGACCTACTGTCGATATAATCCCGTCCAGGTGGCAGCAGCGTCACCTGGCGAGTGTTGACAGCCAGACACACCAACGACGCATGTAGTATCAGTTAGCTCGCTTCCATCTGTAGAATGTGGTAGACTGGCGATGGATCTGAGTTTAACCAAGGGCAGACTATGATGGCCCGGAGGTTGGCACGAGCATCTGGGAAGCTACAGCATTTGTCGGGTGTTTGAGAAACGATGTCTTCCGCTCATTATAGATGTCGGATGTCGTAGGCTGGTCAAACTGCTAAAACAGGACAGGTGGCGAATTGTGGCAGAACTGACATCAAACATTAATGCTGGGCAGAGAACAAGTGTGTCTGAATATGTAGGGCACCGAACACTCCTAATGATGGGCCTCCACAGCCCACGACACATGCGTGTACTAATGTTAACACCACGGCATTCGCTATTACGACAGAAATTGTGACGTGATCATCGGCACTTGACGTTGGCGCAGTGGCAGAGCGTTGCATTGGCTGATGACTCACCATCTTCTTCATCATGCGGATGGGACGGGGCGCGAATCCTTTTTCTTCCAGGGAAGTAGTTGCTTGGCACCTATACTACTGGACGGAGAGAAGCTGTCGGTGGCTCCGCTATGCTATTGAGAACATTCACTGGGGCATCCACGGATCCAATGGAGCTCATTTAAGGCACCATGGCGGCCGAGGAGTATGGTGCAATGGCTGCAGACCAAGTACACCTTTCCATGGCGATCACTTTTCTACAAGATAATGGCCATGTCACAGTGCCAGGAGTGTGAGAGAGTGCTGCAAGGAAGAGATTGACAAGTTCCAATTATTGTGCTTGCCATTGCAATTCGCCAGTCTGAACAGATCGAATACTTCTGGGATGTTCTGAACGTGGCGTCAGAGCTCTTCGCCCATCTCCCCGAAATTTGCGGGAATTCGGTGACTGGTAAGTGTGTAGTTGTGGTGAAAATTACCTCCAGCGAGCTATCAGGGCCACATTGCTTCAATACCACAACGAGTCGCCGCTGTCATCCGTGCCAAAGGTGGACATAGCGGCTATTGCGTACGTAGTCTTAATGTTCTGGTTGATGAGGGTATGCTGATTATGTCTATGACCTACATAGCTGCGATCACATATCACTGGATGGCCACCCGGTAGGTCCTCATGGTAAACGCCTCAGCGCGAGCTTAAGTGTCTCATCATTAGGTCGTGTGCGACAGAGAGCCGATTGCTTAGCATCACAGACAATGAGGTAGCATCGTGCTTTTGGTATAAAATCAAAGCCGTGCGAGAGTCAGTAATATGCTAATCAGCAAGTGAATTAGAGACATGTAGCGGTAGCGTTATAGATGAATTTTGTCCAGATGGAATTGTCTGAAGTCGAAGTGGCAACCTGGCTACCCATGTGTTACCTATGAAGACCTCAGTCAGCGTTTTTTCTTTTCCTTCTTTTGTAGTCAGAAAACAAAGTGAATAGTCGCTCCTTGCTGGTGCAAAATTGATAGGAATTAAGCATTGTTCCTAATTACTTAACTGACAAATGCAGTTAGTAAACAGTGTTTCTTAATCATTAGTGGACTATTGTCTAGAAAAATAGTTAGTTTGTAACGTAATAGCTATTGCGATAGCGGCCTTCAGTCCGAACACTGGTCTGGTGCAGCTTTTCACGCTAATGTACTCTGAGCAAGCAAGTTCATATCTGCATAACTACTTCAACCTAAACCCACTTGAAACACTTTACTGTAGTAAGCTCTTCCCAACCACTATCTTCGTACCCCACGCACAAACAGTTCCTTCCATAGTCAAAGTAACGATTCCTTGATGCTGCTTCATCTGCCATTACCTAAACCATTATTTAAGCCATACTGAGCCATAACTTCCTTCTTCAGAGGTCTGGGTCCCTTTTCACAGTCATTTGCTTCATATATACATACATTATCCTTCGTCATTTACATTAATTATCTCAAGTATCAAAAGTTTTGTACTGGGGACTGTCTTTTTGCTCTACTTTACTCTCGGTTACCTTTCGTATTTAAGCTCCCAAGTCACTCACTCATCTTACATTCTGCTTCTTCCCACTGTTGGTGTCAATCGTTGCCCGATGGTAGCTATAAAACTCACAATAACTACTGGTTCAAATTTACGAATTTATGTCTCCTTAATATCCTAGCAATCTAGAATATCTTCAATCTGGAAATCGAACCAAATGAATTGTGGTCAGAATCACATCTGTCCCTAAAAATGATATGCATTTAAAACAAGAAATTGATATTTCGGGCTTGGCATTATATAATCTACGAGTATATAAAACCTATGTCTCCAGGTCTCATCGATGTATGGAGCCCTCTTTCATGGGCTTTAACCAATTTTAGCAATTAAAAATGGTTCACACTTTCGGTAGCTGTGCGGTAAGTATGCGCAAACAGAGACATTTCCATTGTTAGTTCAGCCTTGAGTGTCAAACCGCCTAATGTTTCATTTAATTTTAATGGATTACTAGTCGTAATCTCTATCGTAAAGAGAAAACTGCGCAACGGAATTTTAGTTATTTAACTCTACAACCACTGATCAGGGATCGTACTTTGCTAAATTAGTACATTATCTCCTCTCACACTGTACAGGAAGCTAGAAATTACAGTACATTGGAGTACACTGTTGGACAGAAGTTTAACAAACTAAATAGCTGCATAATAAAAATTTATTTCACGAATGGAGCAAACTACTGACAATCCAATGACATGAAACGCGCTTAAAAATAGTGAGTCCGTTGTTCTGTACGAACAAACGATACTAATGTACTCATCATTTGTGAGGAAGACGACAACTTGAATAAGGAACCAGAATACTGACCCGCAAATCATGGCACACAAAGACTCGAAAGCAAAATTTACAAATTTCCATTACTAATAGAGCCATTAAAGCTATCATGTGACTTGCTGTGAAAAAAACCATGTTAAGCAATCAGGCATACTTTGCACGATGTGCTTCATAAACAATCAAACACCGATTTCGGATCCATCTGAACAAACGTAAAAATAGTTCCGAAATCGTCGCTTGCAAGAATTCCGCACTGCTCGTAACGATGAAGTTGCTTCATTACGGAGGAACCCAATTACAAGTAAATTTAATTGTTGTCCTAAAACTACTACTTCCTTGATCACGGAGCAGCCACTACTTGCTGAGACTGCTCTCGCCCACCTTATGATAACTTCCCCCTAAAACTTGAACTCGCTCGCGGATGTATACTGAGAGCGACGGAACTTGTTCGAGGCATGTTGACCAATCTTCAGACTGCTTCTTTTAGAAAGAGCAGACGTTTCGTACGATGAAAAGGGGGGAGATGAAACGCTCGCTTCTTTCGTCCCGTAATTTTCCATTCCGTTCAACGGGTGGTATTCTGAAGACGGCTTCTGAAACCTCGGATACGAAAAGACAAACCACACGGCGCCACAACCTAGTGACTCACGGCCGTATCTCCGAAAACTGAGTCGTGCCGACCTGACGCCATCGGAGCTGATTTCGACAAGAGCTTTGAACCGCCTTCCCAGCCTGCTAATGCAAAGCTAAACTAAGAGCCTCCACCTAAATGTGCCAGGCTGCATGCATTTGTCATTACGGCCACATTCATTCAAAGGGAACAAACGTCCACGTTTGGGACTTGTGGTGAATGGCACATTTTGTACTGACTTCCAGTCGGAATTAAGGTGAGAGTAAAGGTACCCAAATTCAATTCTCAACGTGGTATTCCTCCCTGGCACTGAAAATATGGACATCTAAAATGCTAGCAAATGCAGGCAGAGGAAAGATATTCTGCCGCATCTGACAAGGCTAAACAACCAACAATTTCATGATGTATGTTGTGACAGATGCCTTACACAATTACTGAATTATAGTCTGCACAAAATTCTGTATAGCAGCCTCCCGTATCATTCATTTTCCTCTGGCCCTGTCCTATTCCTTTTCACTCTCGTCCTTTTATGACTATAGAGTTCTAGTTGCCATCAAAATTAAATGTTTGTCTTCCCCGTCCGAACGATTTTTTTTATCTCGTCATACTTTCTCTCATTATATTCACCACCACGGTGCCAGTCGGCGTATAAAGCTGTAGTGTTGCAGTGGGTACTCGTTACTGTACTGCGTTCTTTACGCTGTTCATAGTGGCTTAAGTGAATACCTATTTTCTTATTCATTATCACCAACCAGCATTACCTGCACTTCATTCTTGATGGCTGTATACTGGCTTGAGCTGCAGTCGTTTTCATCTTGCCACTGCGCTTCACGAATTGCAACTGCAACTAACTTCAGTTTATCCATTTTGCCTTTTTAATCCTTTGAACTGCATACCCAATTAGGGGTATTTCACTTTCGAAATATTTTACCCTATAGGCCACCATCATAGTTAACCCATACACTAGAACTGACTATCCACGGGAACGTTAACAACTGTAGTTCCCCCTTCTATCAGCCTTTGACAGTTTCAAAAGGACACAGCTGTGTAGACTAATGTTTCAAGGTCAGATCATTGAATCATACAGACTTGGTCGTCAAACTAGTACTGAATTATCTTAAATATCTTCTGCACACCTCCTGGTGCCATATGTGTGTCTCACCATTTATGATGTTGCACCTACTGTATAGCTATTTGCTTCCTAGGGGAAACACAAACCATCCCACCTCGTAGAGATCCATGGTTCATTCGGGGGTGACAGTTATCCCACAAGAAACCAACTGCTGCTTTAGTATCAATTTTGGAAATCTATTTCTATATCAGGAACCACAAATAAGTAAAAAAAAATTTCTAGATGCCGGACCATTCCTCATGTAATAGTTTATTCCTCTCTTCCATTCATTCTTTTTTCAGTTTTCCTACAGTCCATGTTTCGCTTCCGTACAAAGGTACAACACAAATAAAAATTGTTAGAAACTTAGTTCTCTAAGTCCGAAATCCGAAACAAGTTGTCTTCTTCTTGGTAGTAACGGCCACCTTACGGATGTCAGTCTGCTTTTTATGATCCCTTTCTTCATCATGTTACATTTTTTCCAATGTAGCAGAATTCCTTGACTTCATTTCGTTCGCGGACATCATTTTTGTTATGATGTTTAAACAAAATGTTTATAACAAAAATGAAGGTAACGTCACTTATTACACTTGTCTTTCTTCAGAAGAAATTGTACAGAAGGAAATAAGGATTGTGTTAAAATTGGAAAAGAAAAGATTCGAAGCGTTTGAGATGTAGTGCTGTAGCAGGATTTTCCAACTAAGTTATCGTGACGGTATCGGCGAAGATAGAGACATGTGGGCAATGCTGACAAGAAGAAGATTGGGAATGATAGGACTTGTCTTAAGCCGTAAGTGAATAGCTTCATTGGTATTCTTCAGAAGTTGTCTGCTTTGAAATTATTGTTCTGTGGTAATATTTAATAAAATATCTTTGTGATATATCGTATTTCAAATATGTTTTATGCTTTTCCAATAAATAAATATGTACGTATTTTGTGCGTTAAAAATTCGTGAGATTCCTGCCTCCGCTTAACATGAAATTGGAGGCATTGTCTCAATTTACAAAGTAGTTTCTTTGAGGTTACTATCAACATAAATATTAAATAATCTCTGAGAATGCAGCAACTGTGATTATAGCTGGAATTATCTTCGTTTCACTGTGAATTATGTGTGACCAGCTTTGCTTTAATTTGTGGATATCTGACAAATACTACCATGTGCACATGAAAAGGTATTTATATTCCCAGTATCCTCCTGCATACGTGCTTCTTCCAGCAGCTGGGAGGATTACATTTATGGTGTAGCTGTTAGTTGTGACTTTTATAGTGCTGATGAGTCACTGTAGAACACCATCTGAAATAAAAAGAAAAATCCTTTTGTAGGTAGTTAATTCTTTTTATTTGTTTTTCCTTTGTGCCTCGATTTTAAGCAGATAAATCTAAAATAATGTAACCCATTCTTAGGTTTTAAAGATTATTCTCTGAACAAGAGAGAAATTAAGAAACTCCTCCGCTACCTATTACATGAAGGACGGTCTGGTATCTAGAATAATTTACATATTTATTTATGGTTGATGATATAGAAATAGGTTTCCAAAACATACTAAAGGAGCTGATTTCTTATGGGACAACTATATCCCCCCCCCCCCCGAACGAACCATGGACCTCGACGAGGCGGGGTGTGTTGTTTCTAGGATGCACACAGTAATAAAGTAGGTACAAAATCATCAAAGGAGTATCTGTGGAGAGGTGAAACAATCATATGGCACCTGAAATCGTTAAACTTCCCTCGGATAGGTAGCTCTGCTGTATGGTTTAACGATGATGGCACCTATTAGGAAAAACTATTTCGGAAGTGAAGTACTTCCTAATGAGGTATGATGGTTAGAGGAATAAAAAGGAAAGACGGATAAACTGACGTTAGGCCTAATTATAGTTTCAATTCATGAAGTGCAGTGGCACGACGAAAACGAGTGCTGGTCAAGTCAGTGGAGAGCCATCAACACATCATATAGAGGTAATCCAGGTTGATGATAATGAATAAGAAAGTAGGAATTCGGGTAAGCTACTATGAACAGCGCAAAGAACGCATTCTAGTAAGAAAAACCCACTACAACAGTAGAGGTCTATATACCGACTGGCTCGACAGTAGTGAACAGTTTGAAAGAAAGTAAGATGAGATAAAACAAATCATTCAAACAGTGAACTAGATATCTATAGTCCGAAAAGGACGAGAAAGGAAAGGAATCGGAGATCGTGGGCAGGGGAAAAGGAATGAAAGGGGAGACTACCAGACAGAATTTTGTGGAAAGTATAATTGAATCACTGTGTAAGGCATCTGTCACACCTCATAAAATGTTTGGTGGTTTTACCATCAGGTTCGACAGAGCATTTTTTCTCTGCCTGTATTTGCAAGCATTTTAGATGCTCATATTTTCCGTGCCAGAGAGGAAAATAACGCTGTGAACTGAATTTGGGGCTCTTTACTCTCACCTCTTAGTAGCAGGCTGGGAAGGCAGTTGAACGCTCTTTTCGAAACCCGCACCTGTGGCGTCTGGTCGGCGCGACTGTGTTGCGACACGCCGCCGCGCGTCCGTAGGTGTGGAGCCGTCTGGTCAGTAGTTTCGTATCCGAGCTCTCCGATGCCGTCTTCAAAATTTTAGCCATTGAACTCAATGGAAAATTATAGGACGATAGAAGCGAACGTTTCGTCTCGTATCTTCGGATTGGATGAAACGCCTGTTCTTTCTAAAAGAAGTAGTCAGAAAACTGGTCAGTGTGCCTACACCAAATTTTGTCTCTCTCTGTATACAGATTCGAGGTAGTTCAAGTTTAGGGAGAAGTTACCGTGAGTTGGGCGAGAGCAGTACAAGCAAGCAGTTGCTACTCTGCGGTTAAGTAAGTAGTAGTTTTTGAGGTGGAATTGTATCGATTTGGAATTAGGTTCCTAAGTAATGATCCAACTTCGTTGTTAGGAGCAGTGCGTAATTCCCGGTAGTGACGACTTCAGAAGTATTTTTATCTATATTGAAATGGCACCGAAGTCGCCGTTTAATCGGTTACAAAGCACTTCATGCAACGTATGTCCAGTTGCTTACCATGGTTCTTTTAGCCGTGAGGTCTCCAAAAAAATGTTCAAATGTGTGTGAATTCCTAAGGGACAATACTGCTGAGGTCATCGGTTGCTAGACTTTCACACAACTTAACCTAACTTATGCGAAGAATAGCACACACATCCATGCCCGAAGGACGACTCGAATCTCTGGCGGGAGGGGCTGTGCAATCCGTGCCATGGCGTCTGTAACCACGCGGCCACTCCGCGCGGCCCTTTAGGAGTCTTCCATTGCTCAATTAGTAAAGGAATTTGGTGTATTTTGCTTCGGGTCTTTGTGTGTGAGTGACTGCTCGTCAGTGTTCTGTTAGCTTGTCCCCCTTGTCATTTCCTGACAAATAATCGGTATATTAGTATCGTTTGCTCGTATGGAACAACCGATTCAGTATTTTTAAGTGTGTTTCATGATAATGGATTGTCAGCAGCTTTCTCCATTTGAGAAATAAATTTTAATAATGCAACTACTTAGTTCGTAATCTTCTCTCCAACAGTGCACACCAACGTCCAGTAATGTCTGGTGTCCTGTATACTGTGAGAGAAAATTAGTTACTACATTAGCGAAGCGTGATCTCTGATCGATAAGTCTAGAGTTAAATAATTGAAATTCCATTGCGCAGTTTTCTCTTTATAACAGAGATTAGGGCTTATAATCAATGAGGTTAACCGAAACATTAGACGGATTGACACTCGGGGCCGAATTGATAAACGGCAATCTCTATGTCTCAGCATAATTGACGCACAACTATCGTAAGTGCGAAGGATTTTTATTTGTTAGTATTGGTAAGGACCGTGATAGAAGGCTTCACACATCGAAGAGACCTGGAGACAGTGGTTGCAGATAGATTACTTATTGGTAAGGCCAAAATTTCGATTTACCTTTCTAAATGCGTGTCATTTTTAGGGATTGATGTAGATTTAGACCATCATTCAGTGGCTTTGATCTGCAGGTTGAAAATATTCTAGATACGTAGGGCATTAAGGACATAAGGAGTGGAAAATTTGAAATAACTGTGAGTTTTACTGCTACAATTAGGCAATGACTGACACCAAGAGTGGGAAGAAATACTACAAAAGACGAGAGAGTGATTTAGGGGTTAAAACTGGAAGGCCACGGAGAATAGAAGAGAGCAGAAAGACATCTCCCAGTACAAAACTTTTGACACTTCAGATAATGAATCTCACTGATGAAGGAGAAATTATGTATATATGCATAAAATGACTATGTCAAAAAGGACAGAAACGTATAAAAAAGGAAGTGATGGCTCAGTTTGACTTAAGGAAGGGACTAGGTAGTAGAACGGATAAGCAAGCATCAGTAAGTCGTCATTTTGATATGGAAGGAATTATTTCTGCTTGGCGCATAGAAGTAGTGGTTAGGAAGAGCTGACTACAGTAAAGAGCATCAAATGGTTGTATGTTGCAGAGCACATTAGCATGAAAGGCTGCATCAAACAAGTCTACGGACTGCAGGCCACTAACGTCACAGCTACACTGAAGAGCCTTATGTCGAGTAGGGCGGTCACGAGCACGCAGCAGTGCTGCAACACGACGCGGCATAGACTCGTCTAACAACTTAAGTGGTGTTGGAGAGAATTCATACTAAGATTCCTACAGGGCTACCTATAAATCCGTACGAGTACGAGATGGTGGAGATCTCTTCTGAACAGCACGTTGCAGGGCGTCCCAGATATGCTCAATAATTTTCGTGTTTGGGGAGTTTGGTGGCCAGCGGAATTGTTTAAGCTCAGAAGAGTCCTAGGGCCACTCTGTAGCGACTCTGGACGTGTGGGGTGTCGCATTGTCCTGCTGGAATTTCCCAAGCTGCACTAGCTTGAACAGTCCCCTGCTGACATGCAGGGTCCATGGATTCATGAGGTTGTCTCCATACACATACACGTCCAACCGGTCGATACAATTTGAAACGAGACACGTCTGACCAGGCAACATGTTCCCAGTCGTCCACAGTCCAATGTCGGGGATAACGGGCCCAGGCGAGGCGTAAAGCTTTGTCTCGTGCAATCATCAAGGGAACACGACTGGGCATTCGGCTTCGAAAGCCGGTATCGATGATGTTTCGTTGAATGGTTCGCACGCTGACACTTGTTGATGGCCCAGCATTGAAATCTGCTGCAGTTTTCGCAAGCGTTGCACTTGTGTCACGTTGGACGATTCTCTTCAGTGTCACGTTGGACGATTCTCTTCAGTCGTCGTTGGTCCCGTTGTTGCAGGATCTTTTTCCGGCAGCAGTGATGTCGGAGATTTGATGTTTTTCCGGATTTCTGATATTCACGGTATTCTCGTGAAATGGTCGCGAGGGAAAATCCCCACTTTTTCGCTACCTCGGAGATGCTGTGTCCCCTCGCTCACTTAAAACTTGATAAGCTGCCATTGTAGCAGCAGTAAACCGATCTAAGGGCTGCGACAAACACTTCTAGTCTTACATACGCGTGGCTGACCGCAGTGCTGTATTTTGCCTGGTCACATATCTGTGTACTTGAGTACGCATGCGAATACCACTTTCTCTGGCGTTTCAGTGTATTGCACTACGAATTAATGATTTAGATAAATAATTGTCCACTAATGATTAAAAAACATTGCTTACTAATTACGTTTGTCAGCTAGGTGATTACGAACGTTACTTAATCCCTTTCAATTTTGCACCTGCGGTAAGCGAGTAATCACATTATTTTGCGAGCATAACAAAAGCAAACTCTGACAGAGTCTTTCATAGGTAACACATGAGTAGCCAGGTCGCCTTAATCGTCTACCGAAGTGTGACGACCGCCACTTCGAGTCCCGATAACGCCATCTGTACAAAATTATGTTATAACACTAGCACTAAATGTGTCTAACTTAGTTGCTGGTTGCCATATTACTTACTCGTGCACGATATCAATATTATACGAAAAGCGCGACGTTATCTCATTGTCTGTCAAGCTAAGGAATCGGCTATCGCTCGGGCTCTAATGATGATGCCTATTCAAAAAAGCAGATAAAAATGGACTTGATGCCATCCTGAGAGACGATCTACACTCATTCCAAATTAGTAATATAGGTGTAGACCAGATGTGGCTTTGATTCAAAGAAATAGTATCTGGAGCAATTTAGAGATTTATACCAAATAAATTAACAAACGACGGAGCGCATCCTCCTTGGTACACAAAACGGGTTAGAACACTGTTGCAGAAACAACGAAACAAACATGCCAACTTTAAACAGATGCAAAATCCCCAAGATTGGCGATCTTTTACAGAAGCTCGGACCCCAATGCAAGATGCTTATAACAGTT
Organism: Schistocerca americana; assembly: GCF_021461395.2. NCBI lineage: Eukaryota > Metazoa > Arthropoda > Insecta > Orthoptera > Acrididae > Schistocerca > Schistocerca americana. The sequence continues at coordinate 189,223,720 of NC_060122.1, read as the reverse complement.
TCCACAACGAAACTTTATCTGTAAACCGGCAGAAATTTCGGAGAGGTTCTGGTCGTATGTGAAATATGTTAGCGGCAAGAAACAATCAATGCCCTCTTTGTGCGATAGCAATGGGGATACTATTGAAGACAGTGCTGCCAAAGGAGAGTTACTAAACACAGCCTTCCGAAATGCTTTCAAAAAAGAAGACGAACTTTGTGTGAAATCTTACGGGACTTAACTGCTAAGGTCACACTACTTAACCTAAATTATCCTAAGGACAAACACGCACACCCATGCCCGAGGGGGGAGTCGAACTTCCGCCGGGACCAGCCGCTCAGTCCATAACTGCAGCGCCTAGACCGCTCGGCTAATACCGCGCGGCGAAGACGAAGTAAATATTCCAGAATCAGAATGGAAAACAGCTGCCAACATGAGTAACGTGAAAGAAAATATCCTCGGAGTAGTGAAGCAACTTATGTCACTTAATAAAAGCAAGTCTTCTGGTTCAGACTGTATACCAATTAGGTTCCTTTCGGAGTATGCTGATGCATTAGCTCCATACTTAACAATCATGTACAACCGATCGTTTGACGAAAGATCCGTACCAAAAGATAGGTCACACCAATATTCAAGAAAGGTAGTACTAGTAATCCACTTAATTAGAGGCCCAAATCGTTAACGCCAATATCAGCAGGATTTTGGAACATATATTGTGTTCGAACATTATGAATTACCTCGAAGAAAACGGTCTATTGACACACAGTCAACATGGGTTTAGGAAACATAGCTCCTGTGAAACACAACTAGCTATTAATTCAGATGAAGTGTTGAGTGCTATTGTCAAGGGATTTCAGATCGACTCCATATTTCTAGATTTCCGGAAGGCATTTGACTCTATAACACACAAGCGGCTCGTAGTGAAATTGCGTGCTTGTGGAATATCGTCTCAGTTATGTGACTGGATTTGTAATTTCCTGTCAGAGAGGTCACAGTTCGTAGTAACTGATGGAAAGTCATCGAGTAAAACGGAAGTGATTTCTGGCGTTCCCCAAGGCAGTGTTATAGGACCTTTGCTGTTCCTTACCTATATAAACGATTTGGGAGACAATCTGAGCAGCCGTTTTCGGTTGTTTGCAGATGACGCTGTCGTTTATCGACTAATAAAGGCATCAGAAGATCAAAGCAAACTGCAAAACGCTTTAGAAAAAATATATCAATGGTTCGAAAAGTGGCAGCTGACCTTAAATAACGAGAAGTGTGAGGTGATCCACATGAGTGCTGAAAGGAACTCATTAAACTTCGGTTACACGATAAATCAGTCTAACCTGAAAGCCGTAAATTCAACTAAATACCTAGGTATTACAGTTACAAACAACTTAAATTTGAGAGAACACATAGAAAATGTTGTGGGGAAGGCTAACTAAAGACTGCATTTTATTGGCAGGACGCTTAAAAAATGTAACAGAGCAACTATGGAGACTGACTATACTATGCTCGTCCGTCCTCTTTTAGAATACTGCTGAGCGTTGTGGGATCCTTACCAGATAGAGCTGACGGAGTGCATAGAAAAAGGTCAAAGAAAGGCAGCACGTTCTGTATTATGGCGAAATAAGGGAGAGAGTTTCACAGAAATGATACAGGATTCGGGCTGGACATCATTAAAGGAAAGACGTTTTTCTTTGCGAAGGTATCTTCTCACGAAATTACAATCATCAACTTTCACCTCCAAATGTGAAAATGTTTTGTGGACATCGATTTACATAGGGAGGAACGATCACCACCATAAAATTAGGGAAATCAGAGCTCGCACGGAAAGATACCGGTGTTCATTCTTTCCGCACGCTATACGAGATTGGAATAATAGAGAATTGTGAAGGTGGTTCGATGAACTTTCTGCCAGGTCCTTAAATGTGATTTGCAGAGTATCCATGTAGATGTAGATGTCTTTTGCCACCTACTGGGTGACCATCCAAGGGTATGTGCTGGCAGCTAAGTAGATCTTGAACTATCAGCATACACTTATCAGCCAGAACATTGTGACAACCTACGCAACAGCCGATATGTCCACCTGTGGCACGGGTAACAGTGGCGACGCGTCGTGGCATGAAAGCACTGAGGCCTTCACAGGTCGCTGCAGGGAGTTTTGAACACATGTAGACACACAAGTCACGTAATTCGGCGAATTCCGGGCGGGAGGGCGATGTGCTTTGACGTCTGGTTCAATAACAAGCGGCTAGGCCCCTGCGAAGTGTGGTAAAAGCACAATAACAGGAATTCGCCATTCTCTTCCTTGAACCACTCCCTCACACCCTTGGCCATGTGTTATGACGCAGTACCTTTAACAGAAATGCCACTGCAGTCGGGAAACATGACCGTCATGAATGGGTGTACGAGGTCTGCAAACAATTGCTCTTTACTCCTTAGCAGTCATGGCGCCTTGCACGAGAGACTGGATCCATGGAAGCCCACGTGAAAGTTCTCCAGAGCGTAGCGGAGCCGCCGCTAGATTGCCTCCATCCCGTAGTACAGATGCCAAGCAGCTATTTTCCAGGAAGAAGAAGGATTCGCGTTCCATCCCCTCCGCATGATGAAGGAGATGGTGATTCATCAGACAATGCCACACTCTGCCACTGCGTCAACGTCAGTTGACGATGATCACGTGCCCATTTCAGACGTAGTAGCCGATTTCGTGGTGTTAATAGTGGCACACGCATTTTAAGTTGGCTGCGGAGCCCCATCGTTAAGTGTGTTGGGTGCACTATGAGTTCAGACCCACTTGCACTCTGCCCAGCATTACAGTCTGATATTAGTTTCGCCATAGTTCGCCACCGGTCCTGTTTTACCAGTCTCCACAGCCTACGAAGCCCGACATCTGTAATGAGAGGTGGTCGCCCAACCCAACGACTAGTTAACGTGATTTCGCATTGGTTTCGCCACAATAATATAACAATTATTTTCTTAGTCATGTATTGTAATATACACTTCATGGTGAGGTAATAAAAGTCTTTAATGGTAGCTACTGTGTACAAAATTATAGCACGTTTGGGATTGCTGTCATGAATTCAGCCGCACAACCATAACATGCAATGACGATCAAAAGATTTTATCTTACATCAGTGAAATTAACAGAAAAATATACCACCCAACCAGCTTTAAACTTGCATGTTTGCCAAATATGCCTTGTAAAGATTGTCTAACGTTCCTGATCGTCAGCTGATAGTCATTGAAGTAACACGCACTTAACGTTATCTACAAAGCGACTGAAGGAGTACCAGGCCATAGATAGACTATGCCATACACATTATTTTACCAACAACTCCTCTCGCATTTTTTGCGATCGCTGTTTCTGTAGTTTACCTTTCCTACTAACGTTGCCTGAACTGGCTAACTCTGTTATGTACTACATGATCATCTGTTGACATGATAACCGGATGAGTCCGCATGTCGGGGAGAATGTTTACCTCCGTCTTTGCTGACTGTCAGCCGACGCTCTATTGTTGTTCGTATGGCACTAATTATACTTCTCTTCGTTTTCCTCCATACTCTGTTACTTTTGTGAGCTATTCATTAATGTCAGTGAAGATCTGAGAACTACTGTGTTGACTACCAATAATGTTTTACCTCTTTTCAGTTTGAATACTTGAGTTACGATGTTTTCGTTAGAAAATGCCAATTTTATTTTGTGTGTACACTCGTCAGCAGTATAAAAATGTTACATCTCCTTGTGATTTTGTTGTCTGATCAGCCGAGTTCTTCACCATATTCATGGTTTTACATCTGATTTATCCTCATCCGCTCCAATACTGCCCAATTAATTTTTCTACATTTCATTCACTTTGTAGTGTTACGTATCAGTGTGTGCTTGGTTAGGGGGTTGGGTGGGTGAGTGGTTGGGTGGGTGAATGAGTGGCTGTGTGAGTGTGAGTGTGTCTGTGTAGACCTTCTCAAAAATTCGAAGCAGCTCAGTGCCATAAGGCGTTTGTTCCAATTTTCAGATCTCTTCTGAATCTCTTCTTGACCCTGTGGTTTGGTTTCTCCTAAGGTATGTTTCATGACTCACTGTAACAGTGTCCCTTGCCAGCTGTTTTTACACATAGGCCATGCCTAGTGAAACCCCGCCTAAGGTTTCCTTACTGACAGGTAAAATAGAGGGAAATATTCAGATTAATAAAAAAAAAAAATGCTCTGCAAAAATTTGAGGTTGTATCCGGAAATATATTTTACAAAGTTGATGGCACAGTGTGATAGTAACTTAACTCCCATCATAATACTGTTTCTAGATCATTCAGTCACTGTTGCTTAGATTTCTGTGCCGTCGTCTGTTATTCCTACGTTGTCTCAGGCCCTTGTAGATACCGAGCATAATCATTGTTTGAAGACTCTTTGCCACTGTGACTTCCACGTAAAAATTGTGACTAATACTCGATAGCTGCTCATTAAATTAAATTTGCGGTTCGACTTGTGGTCAGCAGAAAACTTAAACGACACATACGATGAGCAGTCAGTCGCTTTGCCTTCATACAGTGTGAGCGTTATTTCCCAATACTTCCCTCTGTTAAACTGGAATTCATAAATATATTCCATATTGTGACTTTACACGTTATCTACAGTCCGGCCATCCTGATTTAGGTTTTCCGTGATTTCCCTAAATCGCTCCAGGCATATGCCGGGATGGTTCCTTTGAAAGGGCACGGCCGACTTCCTTCCCCATCCTTCCCTAATCCGATGAGACCGATGACCTCGCTGTCTGGTCTCCTTCCCCAAAACAACCCAACCAGTTATCTACAGTGACTGACAGACACATAGTTTTGTAAGAGTGCAAGTATTATTGCATCATAGGAGTACATTGTATCATATGCAGCAACATTACCTCTTACGAAATCGATTGCGAAACCAGCAGTTAATTATAAGAGGAGGGCGTCTACACTTTCTTAAAAATAATTCGTCTCTTTATGGAAAATAGAAGTTGATTTTTACCACAGAGATCTATATTACCTTCCATACATATAGTCTCTCCATTTCCTTTAAAATGTCTTGTTTAAGCGTTGACAGTGTACATTGTTCTTAATATAATAATGTTTAATAAGTTGAAAGTTCTTCGCTTGTAAGATACATTGAAGAATTATGGTTTTAATAAATAACATACTGTATATTCAGTGTTCTCTGCCACTATACTGTTCGTTACTCTAGTGAACAATTTGGTTTCCCGAACTGTGAAGCTGAATGTACGATCCTTTCCCGGAAGTCTGATGTTATGTAACTAGTCTCATAGATACGACTTATCAGTATTGATAGGCGTATGGCTGCGGTTCCGCCAATGAATTTATAAATAGCAAATACGTGTTATGCATTCCTTCTGCATTTTGTGGTCATAAGTCTTCCAGGGCTATGTTAAACTCCATAATACTGGATCCCCTATGTCTTTCACATCAGCCTTGGCTTCCGTGCATTTAAAATTTATTTCCTTCCTAACAGGTTTATACTTCCGTACGCCTGAATTTCCCAGCACAGTTCTATACTGCTTCGGGAATATTCTAAGTCAGAACAAATATAAATTTGCCTAACAGTTGTCCAAAACGTCCGAAACCGATGTGAGGTTTTCTGTAACTCAAGTCGGGAGTAAATTTGGCCGAGTCAGAAACACACAAAAAATATCAGCTAAAACTGTTAGGCCTTGTACCGCAACTCACTCAGGTGTCTCAAAGAACGAATACCACTGACCACTCCTGTATTGAACAATTCATTGGCTAACCGACCAAACAAGGCTAACCGAACTAGACTGAAAAAGCAAGCTGTACCCCGCCTACCTATTTCCCACGGTAGCCCACAAATTGTCTCCAACGTTCCAAAAACACACATCATTTGCGACACTTCTCAAATTTTGCATAGAAAATATATGAGTAATACTACCCTGGTCAAGCTCCAGCCTTTCAAATCTACATAACATACAAGACATTTAAATAAGTAAAGAAGTCTGATTCTTACGCCATCGTGAATGACATAAGCAGTATAAATGACAAATGTAATAAAGTTATTTCGAAGTGCTTCGCCACTCTCTGAGCCGCAGTCGCACAAGCTATTTCTGATAGGTGACTGCAAAGCGCATGGCTGAGGGAGTAGGACGACCAGACCAATTTAAGGATATAATATAACACTTCCCTTTTTACTTCCTTTATTTACGACAACATGATAGCATAACTGCACGGCACACTGGCATCAGCTTTGATATTCAGTTTACAATAACAGGTTCTTCTTAGGTAGATTTTATTTAAATAAAATGTAACACTGAAATGAAAAACTAAAACACAGAAAATATTGAATTTTGTTTTCGGAGTCATCGGTGATAAACCTTTGAAATATAACACACAATAATTAAAAGCGTAGACTCTTAAGAAAACCAAAATATTTACGCGTGAATGCCTCAGTGTAAAACGAAATCACTCTTGTAACGTGAACAAATAAACACGGCTAGTGAAATTATGCCTCCACAGAAGTTAAATTTCAGATTCAACAAAAATCGCAATTACATACAAAAATTAATCACCACAACGATACAACCAGTCCCTTGTCAAGTGGACTTCAAGCATAACAAAATTTTACACCATTTCAACGTAATTATCTTAGAGAAATATAGAAAAAGATCGATTCCTTCGAACAGCAGTTTTAATGTTTCTGTTCTGCAGCCTGACGGGCACAGCAGAATCAGTAGCCTCTACTGTCTCTTACTTAAAACAGCATGATTTACAATAAAAAAGTTTTTCTTCGAGGAAGGTACTTTCTCATTAACATTGTGTCGTTGCACTAACACCCCTGAGAGAGCGTAGGAGCTACTGACTGCGCCCGACAGCAGCAGCACCTAAGGCAGCCTGGGACACGACACAGAAAAACAAGTTGCCCTCTACGACATATAGAAAAAAACCATTAAATTCATACCAAAGCATTGTGGCTCTTGTGAGGCCGTCAAACTTCCACTCAGCTCTAATCAGAGACAGTAAACATTGAATTAACTGCTCAGAGGAACCAATTGTTTCGGTAAATACCACACAGCTCATATTGTTGCTCATAAAGACAAACTTTCAGACAAGGAAATGAAATATAATTATAACTAGTCTTATGGTTAGTCGACTTCCACTTTTCTTCTTTACGTAACCACAGTGCAAGTCGACAGCATATTAGTATTTAATTACAGAACTCAAGTTATAGTAGAGGCATAAATAGTATAAGTTACACGAATACCAGTAACGTGCAGCAAGCAGATTCGAAATTTGCAGTGTTTATAATTACACTTCCCATATTGAATGTAGTTTAAGAATAACCAACTGAGATAACCTGTCACTGGCTTCACGTTAAAGCATTTTAAATAGTACGTGTCTGGCACGACCATAGAAAACTCATTGGAAAGGCATGACAAACTGGTATAAATATGCGTAGATATGTAGATGGTACAGAACTCTGTTACTACTGAGCCAGAAAGTAAAGAAACGCAGTCACACCGTGGCATGGTTTCTTACAGAATACTAATTGACAACATGTTGGTATTTCGGAGCACAGGACTTAAAACAGTTCACAAGCTAGAAAGGACGCCGTCTGTAACAGGAGCATGAGTGTTGGAGATGCTGCGTGATACCACAGGACGGGACAAAGGCACACCCAGGCGTAACCGCCCACGGACGGCAATGGCTTCCACTGCGTACGCTAACAGTCACCGTTACGCTGCGTCACCGTGGCCTCGCAGCTCCTCTGCGTCACGCCAAACCAACAGAGGCCCCGCTCTGTTCCAGCCAGGACCGACTGTTCGCTGCGGTCATCGTAGCCGTACCACGCTTGGTACGAAAATGCTCGTAAATCCCTCCAACCTCGGTAGAAACCGACCAGTCAGCCCCTCATTTAAGGTTCGCGTGGCCAATCACACCACGGCAAACGAAGCTAAGGCGAAGAACCGACACACGACTGGCACCAGAGGTAAAGGGAAGGCGCCACGGCTCAGTTTCATTCATCCTAAGACACTTCTACCACCAAATCGTGCAACTGGCTGGTAGCAATCCTCATTAAATTTCATCTGTAGCTGTTCTCGTTTCCGCTTTAAACGTTTGCCGCAATTTCAGAAATCACAGACGTAGCCCAGTTTGCTGAATTTTCGTCGTAAAGGCGAATTGTAGGTGCAATGAATTCGTCTGGTACATACCAAGAGTTAGTGTAATTACTCTTAATGTACGTACGTTTCCTAGAATATGTAGATCAAATTTGTATTCAGTACTCCACAGTTTTCACGCAGCAAGGTGTTCCAGCATTCCTGCCGGGTGCTAATCCCATCAGAGCCACTCAGCAAATACGCCTGTAGTATCTTTCCTCCTCTTTACAAATTCCACAGCTTTTAGCTCCGTAGTTTAAGGGTCATCCAGACGTCAGTCACCGAAGTCACCAAACGGATTTGATCTACAGTGTCTATCTAACGATCGCAGTTAATTTGGATAAAGATACATATTGACAACCAATTGGTAGATAATTTTTGTATTCTAACCGTCTGTGACGCAACAAGCAATTTTACCCGAGGAACCTGTTACCATCAGTTACGTCGATCTCTACGCCGGTTAGATTTAGTACGTGGAATATCAAGAAACATGACCGATGATTATGTTCTTCTTTCAGTCACCAGTCGGAAGACCAACCGTGTGCAGGTAACGCTAATACGTCTTCAGGAACAGTGCACTATGCATCCATTAGGAACTGCTTACCGAACTCAAGCCTCAGTATCCACTAAAATTTTTACCCCCTCCATTTCCCACAATTACCAAATTTGGTAAAATCTAGAATCTCAGGAAAAGACATACCGACATATGTCTTCTTTTAACCAAGTTTCTTCTTCTTCCACAGTTCAACATGGTTCCTCTTCCCTAAACACTTTATCCATATGTAAAGAAAAAAAGCGTTAAATTTGCATTCACGTACTGTGTTGTCAATATGATTTAGTAATGATTATTTAACGACAATCAAGGGAAGATGTATTTTCAAAGAATTGCAACAGTGATTAGTAACTGCATTTTGATTTCAACGTTATACACTTAGAGACTTGACTCAATGGTGTTTGTAACGTCTGAGCTTTCTTAAGAGTGCTATAATTTATTACTGAGGAACGAATAGTACTTTACCAAAGAAATGAGAAAATCACTAGGTCTGAAGACGGGCAAGCTTTTTCCCTTGTCAGTCCGGCTTGTGAAAGAGTTTACAACAAAGAAAAATGAGTAAAATGGTTCAAATGGCTCTGAGTACTATGGGACTTAACTTCTGAGGCCATCAGTCCCCTAGAACTTAGAACTACTTAAACCTAACTAACCTAAAGACATCACACACATCCATGCCCGAGGCAGGATTCGAACCTGCGACCGCAGCGGTCGCGCGGCTTCAGACTGTAGTGCCTAGAACCGCTCGGCCGAAAATGAGTAAGAGGCAGACCCTGTGGATAGCGTGGAGATAGCGTAGACAAGTATGCTTCACCGTTTCCGTTCTTTTAACGCCATCTGTGCAGTTAAGTCTGAAAGTTAGACGCTAATACTTCTTTGGACAGTGGAATAATGATTCTGCTGTGGCGTGCATACACAACCTCTGAGTCTGAGATATTATGACAATGAGTAATAAAGAGTGAACAGTTGTTGAGAGGAGTCGGTAGTGGTCGGGTGAAGCCTGCGGCGGAGAGAAGCCACACGACGTGACAGGTCTCAGCCTACCGTGATCGTGCTAGTAGCACCAGAGGAGACTTTGGTGTTAACTGAGAGTTTTTGGTAATTTGCCTTTTTGCTGCACGTAATTGTTAGTTGCTTGCGCACTGAAAGAATTTTGTCAGATTTGTGTATGCATACATTGAGAGTAATATTCGTATCTTTGTTGCAACCGGAAACGTGTTTATTAAGTATAGACTTTGTGGAATAATTATAAGTCTGTGTAAAGTTGGTCAGGGTTTATATAATATTTCTTGCAAATATAGTGGATTAGAGTCGTTATTGGTTTCTTTAATTTTTATATCGTTTAAGGCTAGTTGACTAAACCTCTCCAGATCATTAAATTTCTATGCATATAAAAATATGGAAGTAGTTGTAAGTATTTTGTCCATGCATTGTACTCTGCGTGGATCGCAGTATCGCTTTTAAAATATTGCAAGATGTTGCTGATTACGCAGTTGCAGGGGCAAGACGAGGTAGGTTATCTGCTGCGTACAGGAGCACTTCAGAACGATTGTTAGTTGATTATTTTAACTCGCAGTCAGAAAATTGAGAATTGACTTCTTTATGATATGTTGGAAGAGTAATGTATTTATTACGTTTACGAAATACTATTATTGCCCACGTCTTTCATTACAACTAATAATAATTAAGGATAGAAGAATTCTGATTGGTAAAATAACCAAAGACGTAATTTTCCTCCTCCTACAAATCATGAAGACAAGTCTTTAGTATCTGACAGCGAGTTTTAAATATTTTCTCACGTTTCGCAACAACTGTTCTGCAATGCTCCTGTAGGTAACATACCACTTACCTCGTCTTGCCCCTGCAACTGCGTGATCAGCAACATCTTAAAATATTTCGAAAGCGATAGTGCGATCGATGCGCAGTACAATGCATGGACATAATACTTACAATAACTGCCATATTTTCATATTCATAGAAATTGAATGATTTGGAGGACTTTGGTCAACTAGCCTTAAACTGCGTAAAATTAAAGAAACAAATAAAGACTCTAATCTACAATATTTACAATACCTATTATTTAAATACTGACAAACTTTACACAGACTTTTAATTATTCCACAATGTCTGTACTCAATAAACACGTTACTGGACACAACAAAGATACGACTATTACTCTCACTGTCTCCAAACACAAATCTGACAAAATCCCTCAACTGTGTAGGCAACCGACAACCACGTGCAGCGAAAATGCAAATTATCAAAAATCTTCAATTAATACCAAAATCTCCTCCGGCGCTACTAGCACAATCACGGTAGGCTGTGACCTCTCACGTCGCGCGCTTTCTCTCCGCTGCTGCTTGCGTCTGACCACTTCCGACTCCTCTCAACAACTGTTCGCCCTCTACTCTTCGCGATAATAATACCTCATTGTTTGTGTGTGCACACCACAGCAGATCACTGATCAAATTTCCAAAGAAGTACTAGCATTCAACTTTCAAGTCAACCACGGAGAGACTGGACTGTGGGAGAGGCCATCGATCAGTGGTTTGGTGAGGTCACGTATTGTTGCGCTCGTCAAGATATGAAGTATTCGGTGCCAATATTCTTTCAATGTAAGACTGAAGGCGATATCTTGCACTTCTGCAGTACTAACTCACATCATGTCAGTTGTAGCCGTGGATGAAGGACATTGAAGGCCAAAACATATCTTGCTTCAAGAATATTTAGGAGATATTGTGTCATCTTTTGGTCCATCTAATTAAAAGAGACATGATCAATCTGTGCAATTATTTTGACACCACATGCTCAACTGCGCTGGCTGTCACACGGCAAGCTACAGATCACTTTGTTAGTCATGTTCAGAGAGCCAGACTTGCGTCAGCAATGTCTATCATAAAATGTGCTTTTTTGTTCAGTACATCGACATGCTTACTATCTCCTTTCAAGATCCCAGCATTAAACTTCCCAAATCCTGTTTTAAAATCACCTTTCGCTGTGTACGAAATTAACGAAGAGTTGTGATTTTTATCGAAGTAAGAGAGTGGAGACAACTCAGATGAGACGCATCTTCACAGCATTTGGTTAAATTTCATTTGTTTCAAGTCTCGAGAGTAGAGAAATTTCATTCTAATGGCAGATACTTCCATATCGTCTTTTCAAAGTTCGTAGAGTAATGTTTATAAAAGAAGTCATTTTCGATCTTGATAGTTTCATTCTGGCAGAAAAAGCTCTGCAGTGAGTGAAAGATTTATACCTATTCCTTGAACTGAGGTAACAAGCGATGGTATAAGAATGAATATATACATTTTGAAACAATATGTGTAGCAGCACACAAATAAAGGAAGAAAAATTGGTAAGTGTGGATGGCGACTGAAGATGCCAAAGTAAAGCTATATCTTCGAAAAGCTGAAACGAACATTGAGGTAGGTTCACATGTGATTCAGAGAAACGTAACCGACTAAACAAAGAATTGTGTGATAAATCAGACAAAATACGAAATAAATGAATGCTCTACATTTAGAAGAATTTAGTTCCTATCATCACTTGGTTTTCTAAAGGAACTATTTCACTTACCTTCCATTTCTTTAACGTAGTCCTCATTAGTTATTTTTTGATAACACCATCCTCTCTTAATATAAAGTGTAACAAACATTATGCAAACCTCTCTCGTGAATTCAAAAATTTCATTGTAGGTATCTCGCTTTACTGCTTATCCTACACCCAAGGAAAATGTTTTTACGTGTCCCACTAAAATTTCCCAGTGTATTCGGCGCGTCGCTAATCCTTTTCAGATCGTGACGTTGAAAGAGTGAACCTAGACGACCTGGAAACCCAGAATACATAGCTCTTCTCTCCTCTTGTTCTTCCTCTCTGCTCCCTTACTTCCTCCCAGTGGCTCTTGGTCGGGGCACAAGCTGTTAAATCCGCCGTATCTTGCCACCGCCATAACAGCTGGGACCACACGGCAAAAACCGACGTCGCCGTGGTGGCCGTCTTCTGGGGCGGCAGTAAGGGAGGCTGGTTCGAAAAGAGTGCAGCAAAACGACGAGAGATGGGATGGGGGTCGCAAAACTAGGGCACGCTACGAGTCCCTGTACCACACTCGCCCGCTGCTCGACACTAGATGTGCCAACAGTTGTGCATCAGAAATCAGAAAATATACTTCAGTCTGGTAACTGCTTCTCAGTTCCAAATATCTTGCATGATACCTTGAGCGAGAGGAATATACTACATGCTGGTTTACTGAAGTGCAAGGGTTCTAATTTAATTTTTGTTGTATGAGATAAAGATCCTATTAAGTACGATTTTTATTATCTTTGCTTAATGCTGACAGAGAAATTCCACAACATGGCAAAACGTTCTGACTAAAGCTTCTTTGAAACATACATGACGTGAGATTCTTACTTGGCTTTCACCCCTGCGCGGTTTTCGTTAAATCACATTATTGCTTGAAAAAAATTATACTTTTAATTATAATTGACGCCGCATCGCTAGAGACGTGGTCTTTTAGCCATCGTTTGCTTCTGAAGCTCTTCGATCAGCCGTGTTTGCCGAGAAAATTACTGGATATAAGGTCCGCCAGTTTTCTTTACAACTTTTTTTAAATATAAAACCAAACACGTTTCTGCACCTTAGTGCCATCGTCAGTGGGTACTCTTCAAAATGTAAATATTTCAAGTCATATTTATTCTAACGAAAACAGCTCAAAATAAGAGTTTTATCTTAATTTTAGTGCAATGCTGGGTTACGTATTTTGGTAGCTTGTCATCTGCATTTATATGAAGACACTGTGAACTTCAGTTATTGAGAATACTACCGAACCTGGCAATGCTTTGCAATTGCCAAATATGTATGAGAATAGCATTTAAGTACTAAATTCTTTGCCCCCTCTCTCTGCCCATCTTATCATTTCCGCTCTCTGTCCGTATATCCTCCTCCCCCTTCTTCCCCCCCTGTCTCTCTCTCTCTCCCTCTGTGCATAACCTCCTCCGCTGTCTCTCTGTTCATCTTCTCCTCTCTAATCTCTATGTCAATTTTTTCACAAAAATCTTGTCCTGACAATTACGAACACAAGAAAGGGAAAAGTCAATCAACCGTTCTTAACTGATGATGTTTCATACATACGGCAACTGATGTTAATTTTCGATGTTTTCGTTGTATTTTCCAAAAAATTTTTTAAATTCAAACTTTGTCCTGACGATAACGAACAAAAGAAGAAGAAGAAAAAAGATCAACTAAACCGTTCCCAGGTGATGATCTTTCATACATGTGGCAACTGATTTTTATTTATGTACATTATCAGCCTGGGTTGTGATTTTACAGATTGCTTTCTCTACAAACGTAACTTGATTTTTCGAAAATATTTCGCTACTATGTTTTGCTTTTACGTTTAGTTTCGAAATGTTCATTTTCCTCTGCGTACTCATCTGTTAATGAAATGCACAAACACTGATGTTCCAACTTTTGCGGAACTTCATGTGACATAGCACTTTTAGACTTTACAAAACACAGTGTTTATGTTGTTGCAGTGTATGTGGACCCTATTTATGTCCTTGTTCTGCAATAAGTTTATCGTCGAATTTGAACTATGTTTACTTTCTCTTTGCCTCTCTCTCTCTTTCTCTCACTCTCTCCCTCTGTGTCTGTGTCTGTGTATGTATCGTATTTTCCGTTCAGCTTCTTTGATCTGTTAAATGGTGTGCCATTGCATAGCGCGGTGGCTTATAATGAGTTTCCCTTCCGCGAATACCTTCTGTATTTGCAAGTTCTCATCTGTGATATGTTTATAGAGCAGTGTATATTGGGATTATACTATTTTTAATTCTGTTTCTAATTTATCTGGCCAATAGTTGTGGGCTATTAAGGGTCAGCAAACGTGCTGTGTGAGCTGTTACTTTTTACGGCTCTATCCTGTTTTAAATATGTCGTTTCATAGTTCCTATAGGTCGGCTCTAACCATAGTGACTGAAAAGCGTAGCTTCTGTGTTCATGTATGCCTGAGCGGTTGAATTAATCTGTGACTGATTTCTCTGTTGTCAGTTCTTTATGTATTCTGTTGTCTGTTCAGTATCCAATTTGTAGTTCCCGTTTCTTTAAAATGCATCTTATTCTGTGAATTATTTTATTACTGTTGGTGGGTCTTTGCCACTTCGTTTTGTGTGCTGCATCCTTCTATGTTGCGCCTCGTGTGTGATCATTGTGACTGTGTTGAGTTCTTCTGTGTTCTTGTGTTAGAACTTTTCGCGTTGGGTCTGTTTACGTATTTTAGTTGCTCTATGATCTGGGTACAACATTATGTCTATGTCGGTAAAATGAACTTCAAATCTTTGATCATGGTAGACTCACCAGTCCTCGTTAATGTGACTCTGCAGTCCTTCACCGTGTGTGTCTTTTAACGTATGCACGCTGACTTCAATTTTATGAATGACTGTGCGTGACAGCATCAAAGTGGTAGGTCGAAGTGCTTATTGAACGAGAGGGTACTCGGTGACTGGACTGGCCCGTCCTCATCCCCCAGCCATAAATCCCATGGAGCACGGCCTGCCGGCCGGCAGCTGTGGTAGAGCGGTTATAGGAGCTTTAGTCCGGAACGGAGCTGCTGCTGCAGTCGCTGGTTCGAATCCTGCCTCGGGCGTGGATGTGTGTCATGTTCTTAGGTTAGTTATGTTTAAGTAGTTCTAAGTCTAGGAGACTGATGACCTAACATGTTAAGTCCCATAGTGCTTTGAGCCAGTTGAACCATTTTGAGCCTGGATGGTATGAGATGGAGATACGTACTGCAGCACGTTCACATGCAACAATAACCATCCAGCAATTGTCAACCACGTGTTGCAGGAATGGATCGCCCTACCACAAGAACTCTTTACCAAGCTAGTGGCCAGCTTAGGAGCACTTTTGCAGATCTTGCACTGCCATCCGTGCTGTTCGCAACTCCTATGAAGAACCATGTTCTGCCTTTTGTAAAATTGAAGACACCCTCATAAATCCCTGAGACTTCAGCGTAATTATTGTCTTTGGATAAAGAGTCTGTCCTGTTCGTCTCATTGCGTATTTCTCTTAGTTACCTTCTGTACTATGCCGTGCCAGTATTTTCTACATATGGTCCAAGTTTCATCGAGCTCTGTTACTCGTCCATGACACGTCACGTGAAAGTTATTTTCGTCTTGAAGTTTTGCACACAAGTGTACGTGGGATATATCACAACGTAACCCAATAGGATTAAGGTCTCCATATGGCCATAATCGTCCCAGAATCTAGGATATGGATGCATTGTTGTTCGAAGGGTTAGAACTGGAGACAAAGGAGTATCGGTATAGCAAAATAACATTGTGCTAAACAAGGGTAACTTGAGATTATTGAAAGACGAAATATGTGAAAGAACGGTAAATGAGTGCTAGGGACAACTATATTATTAGGCGAATAGCAAGAAGACCTTGAGAGTCGCAGTATCACACGAATGTAAGCACGGTCAAAGCAGCAAAGTTCCATTCGAGATTCCTGACGCAAGTGTTCGGAGAGAATTAGTGAAACACACGGCTATTTCCAGAATGAGATTTTCACTCTGCAGCGGAGTGTGCGCTGATATGAAACTTCCTGGCAGATTAAAACTGTGTGCCCGACCGAGACTCGAACTCGGGATCTTTGGCTTTCGCGGGCAAGTGCCCTACCATCTGAGCTAACGAAGCACGACTCACGCCCGGTACTCACAGCTTTACTTCTGCCAGTATCCGTCTCCTACCATCCAAACTTAACAGAAGCTCTCCTGCGAACCTTGCAGAACTAGCACTCCTGAAAGAAAGGATACTGCGGAGACATGGCTTAGCCACAGCCTGGGGGATGTTTCCAGAATGAGATTTTCACTCTGCAGCGGAGTGTGCGCTGGTATGAAACTTCCTGGCAGACTAAAACTGTGTGCCCGACCGAGACTCCTACTCCGGACCTTTGCCCTTCGCGGGCAAGTGCTCTACCATCTGAGCTACCGAAGCACGACTCCCGCCCACTACTCACAGCTTTACTTCTGCCAGTATCCGTCTCCTACCTTCCAAACTTTACAGAAGCTCTCCTGCGAATCTTGCAGAACTAGAACTCCTGAAAGAAAGGATACTGCGGAGACATGGCTTAGCCACAGCCTGGGAGATAAGGACAAGACGCACAGAAAGAAGAAACAACAGGGAATGAAATGAGATCCACGCGAGCAAAACGGAGGATAGCGAAAGTAGCAGAGGATAAAATTTTAGAGGGGAAGCAAGCTGCACTGAGTTACGTGAAAAACAAATCAGGAAGAGACGAAATTATGAAATGGCAAGGTGACAAATAAACAGAAACAGACAACTCGGAACATTCTAACATTTGAAATGGCTACGGTAAGAATGAAAATGTTAGCCCTCGCATGAACAAGTTAGAGAGGGGGAGGGGGGGGGGAGGAGGCTACTTTGTCCCCACCTTTGGAAACTATTGCTGTCCAGTGAGTTAGTTTATATTTTTCAATTTAAAAAAAAATATCGATTATTTGTGATTAGTTCCTCTGCCGGATTTCATAAATGTTTCAAAGTTTTGTTAAACTTAATTCAAAAATTTAGGTCTGAGTAATAGGTGCCATCATTCCCATTCATAGTAATATTAAATATTTTCAGGTTTAGGACATTACTTACGTATCAACATCTTAAAAAGTACGTTTTAAGTAAAAGTCAACAATAACTAACGAAATTTAGACTTGTTAACATTTTTTTCCAGTTCAGTAATAAAGTATCCTCCCGGCTTGGTAGTACACGGTACTGAAAATGAGTTGATGCTGTTAAAGAGTGCGCTAAATCATATGAAATGAAACAATTTGAGATACTTTACTTGCCTCATACAGATATGATTTTATCTACATAGACTGCAGCGGCGAGTGAATATTTCTACCAAGGTCGGGAGTCAAATCAGGGCCTCCTGCTTACTAGGCAGGTGTGCTCGCTATCAAGTCACATTGGTAGAGCGGTTCGCACAACTCCACGACTTAATCCTGGCACGCCACCTTGTCGAGCCAAATTTTGCCGAGGTTCTCCATGTTTTGAAATAGCACCTCAGCATAGAATGTAAATGAGGACCTAACCTGAAACCCAGTTTAGATACTTATACAAATGAAATGACACGTTTTCAGGGACTTCACTGGTCTCGTACAGATATGATTTTATGTACATAGACAGAAGCAGCGAGCGAAAATCTGTTCCAAGGCCGGGAATCGGAACCAGATCTCCTACTTATGTGTTATTCCAGAACATGGAGAGCCTCGGTCATTCTATTCATGTGTAAAGAGGTATTTAAAGTAGACTGGGGCGGCAGTGAGAATTTGGCGCGAGGAGGGAGGTGAGCCAGGGCAATCCATGCAGTGGTGCAAACCACTGTTCCGAGGTGGCTTAGTGGCTTACGCACCTGCCTAGTAAGCAGCAGATCCGGGTTCGATTTCTCGCCTTGGTACAAATTTCACTCCCTATCTCACTCTTTATACGTAAAAAGATAATTTTATGTTCTGAACCCTAAAAGCGGTGGCTCGTTATTTTCAGGTTACTATTTCTTGCTGTAGGGGCTGTGACTTTTGATATTCTGTCTAAATCATCAAAGTAAAAAAGAAGCCACTATTTCCACCACATCAAGTGGATTTAGTGCTCACGTACTCACACTGAGCCGTGAACACTTCCCAGTTTATCAATTGTGAATAAATGAATATGATAACTACAGTTATCGGTGCAATGCGTGCAATGGTCGTGCCAGGCGTGCGATATTGAATCTTTATACTATCGTTAATGGTGCGAGACCTGCACGACATTATAGCAACCGTTATAGTTCAGCTTCAGTCTGTGACACTAGGGGTGATTTCACGTAATGAAAGGGAGAATGTAAGATTAAAGGACTCATTTATTAAACAGTTGAATATTGAACAATAATACAACCAAATGGGGGTGGGGGAAGAAGGATTCGAGTACAGTACCCTGCCCCAACGAACGTTTGTAACAAGCTCCGATAGCAGGAGAAAAGGAGTTTTAGTAACGATTGCCGTATTATCAAATGGGGTCCAATTTTGGGTTGCAGGCTTCCAACGACCACCACCAGGAATCATCCAAAGACTAAGAAAGATGCCACTGTGCGTGAATCGGTAGGTAGTCTCCCGTACTGAAGGAATAAAACCCGCAAGACACGAAACTGTTCACAATGACCTATAAGGTTCCCTCTGGGCCACAAGGCGTGAATCTACAGGGCACGTCGGCGCTCATACTTACGGAACTTCATCTCCTGGAAGCAGCACCTCCGGTCTCCGGCACGGTCACACTATAACTGAACTACTGTCCCTTTGTCCACTATCCACCCGCGGAAGGCGGTTGGCGCCTACCGGCGAAAAACGGGCGCGCACCCGAACTGGCCAATCACAGGGCCGGAATCTCAAAGGGAGGCGAGCTCGCGACGTTAAAATCGAGCAGAAATAGCGGTTACATGGTTGGAAAGGCAGGTTGGGGAACCGAGAACAGGAGAAACTTTGGCAGCTACTGAATGTTCAAACGACACCACGTACTACCCTGGCGATCGGAAAAGGGGTGGCAAACGGGAAGCCATCATGGCTGTTAGGGAGACTGCTGCCCTCGCCCACAAATAAAGAAAATGTCTAGCGCCAAGCTCCTCTCACAGATCACTGTGAGACAAGCTGTAGGATTCGTCAAATAAATCAGGCAACCCACAGAAATTATTAATGTTGCCTGAATTATTATTTTACGGAATACCAGAATGCTGGGACTAGAACGATGAAATACGAGCACTGGATGGTGAATGAAGTGCGCGTCTTTCAACCCTACTAACACAGCAGTACCTCTTTAAAAGGATTGTTCCTATGTATGTCAACAACAACTAAGGAATTTGGTTTTCTTTTTTTAATTTATTTTTTGGGTGGCTTAAAGTATTCTCCACTGTCCCCCTTGGTAATGCACATTGTGAAAAATGCGTAGTGTGAACATGTCTCTCTTAATTACATGAATTACAGTTGTCGGTGGCCGAGGTTTGTATAGCCCCGCTGCAGTGCGTTGTGTGTCACAGCGAAGTGAAAGTGTACAGATGCGGTGCATTTATGAATATTGGAACAAAGGCAAATAGTATTAGTGGGCTTCCGGGGCCAGTGTCGTTTTGAATAAAATAATTTTCAATATTGGAGCGTGTCATTTTAAAACACTAGAGTAACTAAATTGCCAACGTTTCGACTGACTTGCTGCGGTTCAGTTCAGGCCGCGTAACCATCCTGAACAGGATCGAAATGCAATTAATTCGAAACGTCGGCAGATTAATAGCTTTACTGTTTTACGATGACGTGGCCTCCTACCCAAAATTATTTCATTCAGAAAAGCAGATAAATTTACCACTGTTTTGGTTAAGACTTTTCCGAAGGTCTCGACGTAGAAATGGTACTGAGGTACTGGGATGACATATCGGATGGAGTTGGGAAATACCCCCAATATTTCACCGGGTGAACTGACAGACATATTCTGGTGTGACGAACGAATCTGTGGCTGGATCCTCCTACTTATGCCATAGTAGCAGTAAACGAGGAGGCGTGAAGGTGACAAAATAGATGTCCAATGGCGAAGATTGTCCGGTCAGTAGCGGGAAAGACAGCCACTCGTCCCGTCGTGTGGATTGCGTGCCACTTCGACAAATTGCTATCAATGTTGGGGCACTATCATACAACTTCGTAGAACATGTGGCAGGGCACCGAGCCCTTTCGCTGAAAATGGTGACCACCACGTTCGCAACACATAAGACTTCGTTGGGCGGCTCAACAACTTACGATTTGCGCAATAAAAAATTCTCGTCAGTTTTGACGTTCTCTCATTTTTCATGCGAGTTCCATTGCAGCAATCACTGTTGATTACTGGCGGACAGCTGGAAAGGGTTCTTTTTGATCTGTTTACGTATGTGCTCACTTCTATGTATTTAATTCAATGACCAATTTTTTGATCAGACTGATGGTTTAGCAGCGGGTAGCCTCTTGTTTTCCGCTGTGGCTGATGTTTTGTGTGGAAGATATCGAGGAAAAGCATTCGGGTGGGCGGATTTGAAACCTGAGAGATTTTGGCGATAAGAGGACTGACACCTTTGCAATCTCACCAGACGGCACTGCTTCGCTGGATGTGTTTCTAGGGCAACTGAGTTTCGATATGGCGGAAACGGCGAATTACTGTTTCAGGGAATGGCACGATGGGTCACGCTTCGTACGTAAAGCTACGCACACGAACGTCTACTAACAGCCCACCAG
The DNA here is from genome assembly GCF_021461395.2 of Schistocerca americana. Lineage (NCBI taxonomy): Eukaryota > Metazoa > Arthropoda > Insecta > Orthoptera > Acrididae > Schistocerca > Schistocerca americana. Next base: position 189,202,777 of record NC_060122.1, on the reverse strand, counting down.
CTGCTACCATCCTTCACGATGAAGAGGCGTGGTTAAGACGTTAAGTCACAGAGCACAGACCATATCGGACTGAAACGGTTTATGCGATGAGCTACGCCAACTACGTGCAGTATTCTTGCAGGGTGGATATTCCGAACGGAATATCCGCAGTGCCTTACGTGCGCCGCATCCTAGACAAAGTGAAGACCTGGAAGAAATACGTAGGCGGTGTTTCTTCTAAAATAGGAAAATTTCAGAAGGAACATAAGTTAAAAGCTTCTTCCACCCGCCAACGAAGCTTAGAGCTCTTCCAGACTTGGTGAAACAACATCTTAGTGTGAGAAGGCCAGGTGAATACATAACATTACTTGTTGCTTCAGTATCTCATGCGCTCGATAAACTTGTCCTACTGTTTAAGACGGACAACACACAGTGCTGTACCACACAGATACATCTGCTGTGGACGAGCATTGTCTCTGTATAGGACACAAAGTCAAAATAAAAATACCAAAATTGGTTCGTCGCCGTCTTCGTGCCACGACAGTGTTATTTATTAAAGATGTGTTCGCAGCTCGGCAGCAGCCGCGTATCGACTTTTCCACTTTTGTGATCGCACGAGACGTTACTACAGTGAGCCTTTGCAGCAGATGAACTAAAGGAACAACACATGAGAGCCTTAATTCTTTCATTGGTGCATTACAGGCTTCCAAACTAGACGAGGACAGACTACTGATAATAGAGCCAGGAGCAGTTAGGCGCATTAGTGTATTTTGGTATGTCCGGCACCTGAAAACAACGAAGTGCCACGGTGTGTCCTATTTTTCGCTGAAAGTAGATATAAAATAACACATATGCCAATTCAATGAGCAATATTCGTCACAGTGCAGGGAGGAAGAAACTTCCCAGTCTTATTTATTTATTATGACTCATTAGGGTGGTCAATAGTCCCATCATAATTAAAAATTAACTTCTCATTTAATTCCTGTGTACATTATGTACATGATAAGCATAACGTTTCTGCTGAAATTAATTGACCGAAGAGCTAATCTTCCTTAAATATCAAATTAAAATGGCTCTGAGCACAATGGGACTTAACATCTGAGGTCATCAGTCCCCTAGAACTATGAACTACTTTAACCTAACTAACCGAAGGACATCACACACATCCATGCCCGAGGCCAGATTCGAATCTGCGACCGCAGCGGTCGCACGGTTCCAGACTGAAGCGCCTAGAACCGCTGGGCCACTCCGTCCGGCTCTTAAATATCAATTTCGAAGGACGAGTAAGGTGATGAAAAAGTACTAAGTTTTGTTAACACCAATTTCTTATTTGACATTTACCTTAAAAACATTTTGAAATTTGCAGTAGCCACTGGATTGAAGAATGCTATGCATTTAGATTTTCAGTAATATCGTATGAAGTTTTTATACTACTTGAAAGAATAATCTCTGTGGCATGCTACATGCTATGAAATTCAGCTTATAACAGTATTACATAATGTTTCGTCTGGCAGGACAGACTACTTTGTTTATAAATATTGCCATAAGTCACGACCAGAAGTTTCAGGCTTGTGAGTAATATCCGACTACCTTCATAATGCAAAAATGGCGCGCCATAAAGCCCGACAACCAGCAGTGACGATATGGGCCAGTTTTGTTGTCACTAAGAGAAGTGTTACAGTGGTTAGCACAGGCTCGCATCCTGGAGGACGAAAGTTCAAATCCCCATCCGGTCATCGAAAAGTAGATTTTCCGCGATTTCCCTAAATCGCTTAAGGTAAATGGAGGGATGATTCCTGTTGTGACGTAACAAGACTGTTACGCCACACTGAAGTAGCCGAAAGAAAGCCACGCGTACACACACGCCGACTGGCGTCAAGTCTGGAACAAGATACGTTATGACTGCTATCAAGAAAATACGTAGCTTTGGAATATACTTAACTTTATTCACTCCTTGTGATACATCTCTCTTGACTATACAAATGAGACTCGTAAGATACATGCACTGTTACAATTGGTGCCTTGCTAGGTCGTAGCCATGGACTTAGCAGAAGGCTATTCTGTCTCTCGGCTAATGAGAGGAAGGCTTCGTCCGTCTTGTCGCTACCAATGTCGTCCGTACAACTGGGGCGAGTGCTCTATCGTATCTCGAGACCTGCCTTGTGGTGGCGCTAGGTCTGCGATCACACAGTGGCGACACGCGGGTCCGACATGTACTAAATGGACCGCGGCCGATTTAAGCTACCACCTAGCAAGTGTGGTGTCTGGCGGTGACACCACAATTCCTTTCTAGGGACACTGTCTATTAACGCACCCGTCCTTCCGTATTCGGAGCTTGTGTTGTGTCTCTAATGTCGACGGAACGTTAAACTCTAATCTTACTTACTTTTATTCTTCCTTTTGTTGTCTTCCGCGGCACTCTCTACCTTGGCCTGCAAGGTAAGCGGATCTCTAACAAACTGAGAAGGTGTGGAGCATTATGGGCTCTGAGCACTATGCGACTTAACTTCTGAGGTCATCAGTCGCCTAGAACGTAGAACTACTTAAACCTAACTAACCTAAGGGCATCACACACATACATGCCCGAGGAAGGATTCGAACCTGCGACCGTAGCGGTCGCTCGGTTACAGACTGCAGCGGCTAGAACTGCACGGCCACACAGGCCGGCTAGAGCATTATGGGCAGTACCCTCTAACTACTTTTTGATTTTTACTATGTAACGCATCAGTTGTACAGAATTTGGCACGATATCTCTCAGAACGTCGTGCCAAGCGGAATAACTGCTTGCACAAGGGCCAGAGGTGAAGCAACGCGTCACTGACTTGCTCAATTTGTGAAGCTGTTACTTTGTCATAGAGTGAATGGTTTCACGACCGGCTGACACAGCTGCTTCTGTTCCTGAAGTTTCGTCCAGGACTGCGCTGAATATACTCAGAAGCGCTCCTCCGCTGAGCCTTGCCGACTGATCGGTCGGGGGTCTGAGAGCGACATGTATACTATAGAAAAGGAGGCGCGCTCGAAGTAAAATGTGATGAGCAGAGATAATCCTTGTCAAAGATAAAACTTAGCTATCGATTGTTGTCTTGTCGAAGATAAGATTGTCTGGAGATTCTGCAGAGCTGCTGTCCATATGTCATTAAGTTTCAGTGCCTCCTCTTTCCTACTAGAATTTTCCTGATGCTTATAAATTTCCATGGCTTCTCAGAGAAGGAGGTAAAGACAGTTTTGCGACCAAGAAACAGAAGACCGAAGGACAGGGATGAACCACAATGAAGAAAAATACAGCTTCTCTCCCGTTTATTAAAAAAGCAGCGGATCAGATAGCTAACATTGTACAGGAACATGACATCAGACCGGTCTTTAGACCAACAAAGAAAATAAGTCAAGTACTCCGATCTGTGAAGGATAAACGCCCTCCTCTGTCGACACGTGCTGTATACAAAATTCCATGTACGTGTGGTAAAGTATATATCGGTACTGCCAAGACATGAGTAAATACTCGACTAAAAGAGCACAAAAGTCTTTGCCGACTAGGAAAAACAGAGAAATCAGCTGCAGCAGAGCATGCTCTTTAGTCAGGAAATTACGAAGTGAAGTTTTACGAAACATAAATTTCCACTACAACGTTAAATTATTATCTACGACTATTTAGAGAAGTCATTAAAATTTATAAGCATCCTAAAAATTGTAATGGGAATGAGGAGGCAATGAAACTTAGCAACATATGGACAGTTGCTCTGCAGAATAGGTAGACAATTTTATCTTTGACAAGATGACAATCGATAGTTAAGTCTTATCTTCGACAAGGATTATCTCTGCTCATCACATGTTACTTCGGCCATGCCCGCTTTCCTACAGTATATATGTCGCTCTCGGACGTCCTACCGGTCAGTCGACAAGACTCAGCAGAGGAGCGCCTCTGAGGATGTCCAGCTCAGTCCTGGACGAAACGTCAGGAGCAGAAGAGTTTCTTGGACCACGACCCCACATCCCGAAATGTTTACCAGCAGTTACGTTTCTTTGTAGCAAACCATACAGCTTTTCTGAAATCATAATCATTTGTTTGTCTGAATAGTTACGTCACAATTACCGATATCCGTCCCATTCCGATAATTTCATTGTTGTGCGTCATTTCTTTCAGACTGTATTATCAGACCTGTAGAGGTGGCTATATTTACAATGACATGCTTGTTGGCATGTGAAAATTCACATTAAATGCAACAGGAACCATCTGCACTTGAAACATGAAATGTCTCTGGGATGTTTGCCTGTCGAGTGTTTATAACTGACTCATATTGGTACTGTTTTTATTTTCTTTTTTACAGTAAAAATGCAAATGGAGCTCTTCCAGTACATTGGTGCGACATGTCTTAATGCTGGCTCTGTAATGCGATTAATTATTTAGATATAACTGATTATGATTCTGGTTTGTAAGTAATAATATTTTCAGAGATCTACTAAATTTTTCGAAGCTACATGTACTTACAGGAGTTTGAAAGTAGTAAATGTGGAATTTGTTATGTTTTGTTTTATTCTGTCCGTTGTCTGAAAGGCGGGTTTAGGAAGCAGTCTTACGCTTAAGGCCGTGGTGCTTGAAAGGAAAGAAATGTATTATGAAAGGTACAACGTTTCTATGATTGTGTTAGCGTATTGTAGAATGGTCAGAATACACGGCCCAGTCACATCAATGTCACCGTGTGCAACAATATCTCACAGACGGCGGGTGGCAACACTAGCAGTGAACGGTATATAAACCCTGTGAGGGGAACGCGGAGAGCAGTACAGTCTTTGACGTAGAAAGGAAACGGAATGATTTATATGGAACCTTGCAGAACACCACCAATTCTCTTCCAGCACGTCTTGGATCGCTCCGCGCTGCAAAACGTGGCCGGCCGTTGTGGACGAGTGGTTCTAGGCGCTTCAGTCTGGAACCGTGCGACCACTACGGTCGCAGGTTCGAATCCTGCCTCGGGCATAGATGTGTGTGCTGTCCTTAGCTTAGTTAGGTTTAAGTAGTTCTAAGTTCTAGGGAACTGGTGACCTCAGAAGTTAAGTCCCATAGCGCTCAGAGCCATTTGAACCATTTTTTGCAAAACGAGGTTGCTCAGTCTCCTCACAGATGACCAGGTAAGTATAACTGGAAAATTCAGTTAAGTGCCAAAAACGTATATCTGCTTTAAATTTCAATGTATCTGAAAGACCGCAAGAACTTTTCAACGAGTGCATTACCTCATTATTTTGGCATTCATAGTATGTAAATATTTATTTTGAGGAAATATTTAAAAACTTTCGTTTTTTGAACAGTAATGTGTTATTGATATTTACGTCATTTTTAATGATCCTTTTTTTTTTTACAAGAACTTGTAACAGTAGTCCATCAAGGGAATCCAAAGTAACACGTCGATAACACTGACACAAGGTATGTTTCTACTCTCATGGAGCTCATTTTATAAATAAAGATAATTTATGTTGTATATAATGGCATGTGTAGTCCTCGTTTTAAAATTAAATTTCCGTTTAAGAATATTTCAATTCATTTCTGGCGATTTTCTGGTATATCGTAACAAATCCTAATTTGACCGTTTACTGTTTCCGTTTACAGGAAAATTTATTAAGCTGCGTACAATATGGTTGAAAAGGAATTAGTTGTGGTAGTGAATCGAATCATCATTTGGAATTGATGTGAGTGCTCACGCTGCACAAAAATGTACTCTGGTTTGTTTTCATTGCAGTAAAACAACTTCCGCTGTTCTATAAACTTACGTTTTACACTTGAGACGAAATGAAGAACAGCATAGTGGTGACACATTTACGTATCATTCCTTTGCTGGTTGAAATTACTAACTATTTTAATACCAAGTATGGTTCTAACATGAGATTACACCTTTTAGTGCATCATCTAATTGTTAACTCTGCTTAATGACCACTCCCGTCAATATTTGACTAGCATTTTCTCCAGTAACACAATTCTGGCTGCAAGTTCAAATGGCTCGGAGCACTACGGGACTTAACATCTGAGGTCATCAGTCCCCTAGAACTTAGAGCTACTTAAACCGAATCAACCGAAGGACATCACACACATCCATGCCCGAGGCAAGATTCGAACCTGCGACCGCAGCGGTCACACGGTTCCCGACGGAAGCGCCTAGAACCGCTCGGCCACTCCGTCCGGCTCTTAAATATCAATTTCGAAGGACGAGTAAGGTGATGAAAAAGTACTAAGTTTTGTTAACACTAATCTCTTATTTGACATTTACCTTAAAAACATTTTGATATTTGCACAGTACTTTCTTTGCAGTAGACACTGGATTGAAGAAAGCTATGCATTTAGATTTTCAGTAATATCGTATGTAAGTTTTTAAACTACTTGAAAGAATAATCTCTGTGGCATGCTACATGCTATGAAATTCAACTTATAATAGTATTACATAATGTTTCGTAAGGCGGGACAGACTACTTTGTTTATAAATATTGCCATAAGTCACGACCAAAAGTGTCAGGCTTGTGAGAAATATCCGACTACCTTCGTAATGCAAAAATGGCCCGCCATAAAGCCCGACAACCAGCAGTGACGGTATGGGCCGGTTTTGTTGTCACTAAGAGAAGTTTTACAGTGGTTAGCACAGGCTCGCATCCTGGAGGATAAAAGTTCAAATCCCCATCCGGTCATCCAAGCGTAGATTTTCCGCGATTTTACTAAATCGCTTAAAGTAAATGACGGGATGACTCCTTTCTACGGACACTGTCTATTAACGCACCCGTCCTTCCGTATTCGGAGCTTGTGTTGTGTCTCTAATGACCTTTTTTTCGACGGAACGTTAAACTCTAATCTTACTTACTTTTATTCTTCCTTTTGTTGGCTTCCGCGGCACTCTCTACCTTGGCCTGCAAGGTAAGCGGGTCTCAAACAAATTGAGAAGGTGTGGAGCATTGTAGGCTCTGAGCACTATGCGACTTAACTTCTGAGGTCATCAGTCGCCTAGAACATAGAGCTACTTAAACGTAACTAACCAAAGGACACCACACACATCCATGACCGAGGCAGGATTCGAATCTGCGAGCGTAGCGGTCACGCGGTTCCAGACTGAAGCGCGTAGAACCGCTCGGCCACACAGGCCGGCTCTGGCTGCAAGTGTTTACAGATGTGCTTTTTTAATGATGCCAGTGATTAGCTTAGGATGTAGTGTTCTTGTAACAATTCCATTATGGTAATGCTGTGATAAGTACTTTCACAGGAAATATACTTGATTGGAAACTATGTGGTGCCACGTACTTTTTTCTTGTTACTGAAATTCTTTGATAATCAATTTTAATGTACGCTGAGATCACAAAAAGCAATGGATAGCGATATGCGCGTATACGAAATGTGGTAGTGTTGTGTACGCAGGGTATAAAAGTGCAGTGCGTTGTCGGAGCTGTCGTTTCTGTTCAGGTGAGTCAAGGAAAAGGTTTCCGAAGTGATTATTGTCGCACGGCGCTCATTAAAAGACTTTCAACGCGGAATGGTAGTTGGAACTAGGCGCATGGGACATTCTCTTTTGGAAATCGTTAGGGAACTCAGTATTCCGAGATCCACATTATCAAAAGTGTGACGAAAATACCACATTTCAAGCATTAGCTCTCACCACGGACAGCGCGGAGTTCGACACCCTTCAATTAACGACTGAGAGAACCGGTGGTTGCTTACAAAAATTGGTTTAAATGGCTCTGAGCACTAAGGGACTTAACTTCTGTGGTTATCACTCCCCTAGAACTTAGGACCACTTAAACGTAACTCACCTGAGGACATCACACACATCCATGCCCGAGGCAGGATTCAAACCTGCGACCGTAGCGGTCGCGCGGTTCCGGACTGTAGCGCCTAGAACCGCTCGGCCACTCCTGCCGGCGGTTGCTTTCTGTTTGCAGTGTTGAAAGACAAGGATATTATGTGAAATAACCTCACAAAGCAATGTGGTTAGCACGACGAACGTATCCGTTAGGACAGTGCGATGAAATCTGGTGTTAATGGGCTGCGGCAGCAGACGATCCACCCGATTGCCTTGCTAACAGCACGACGTCGCCTGCAGTGCACCTAATTGGCTTGTGACCACATCGGTTGGACCCTAGACGGTTGGAAAACCGTGACCTCTTAGATGAGTCACGATTTCAGTTGGTAAGAGCTGATGGTAGGCTTCGAGTACGGCGAAGACCCCACGAAGCTAAGGACCATAACTGTCAACAAGGCACTGTACAAGCTGTTATTTGGCTGTATAATGGTATGCGCTGTGTTTACATATAATGTGTTGGGTCCTCTGGTCCAACTGAACCGATCATTGACTGTAAATGGTTATGTTCGGCTACCTGGAGACCATTTACAGCCGTTCATGGACTTCATGGTCCCAAAAAACGATGGAATTTTTATGGATGGCGATGCCACATGTCATCAGGCCACTATTGTTAGTCATTGGTTTGAACGACATTTTCTACAATTCGAGTGAATGATCCGTCCATACAGATCTCCCGACTTGAAACACATGGAACTTTTAAACGATATAATCGAGAGGTCAGTTTGTGTGCCAAAATCCTGCACCGGAAACACTTTCTTCATCATGGACGTCTGTAGAGGTTGCGTGGCTAACTATTTCTGCAGCGGACTTTCAACGACATATTGAGTCCACGACACTTCGAATTCCTGCACTGTGCCGGGAAAAAAAATGTTCTACACGATAGTAGGAAGTATCCCATGACTTTTTCGCCTCAGTGTGTTATTCGAATTTTCTCGTACTGAGATTTTGACAGACTACCATTGTATCTGTGTGCGCTCGCGGGACACCAAAATATTTGGTTCATCTGATGCGTTGTATTTTCAATTAATATTTTATCAAATTGTGTTTTTTTTCAAATAATTTAAGAGACAGCTGTGCTCGTTCAAGCCTTCGCATCTGAGATACAGAGACACGTTGCCCCACTTTGAATTCGTACAACGGATCAAGGAGGAGGGCCCGTGTGACAGCTAGGCTGGACGGGGCCTTTAGGCGGTTTCCTATAAACTACTAGTTAAAAGACGGGCTGGTACCTGCGTCCCGCATCAGATATAAGCTACGAAAACATTTAGAATACTTTCTCATACTTCAACATAGAATTTGTTCTTGACGCAAAAGATGAGGTACACTGTTTCCTTCCAGATTAGTGATATGAGACATGTGATCTCAGATGTTTAGTATCCCTAAGCCCATACTCAGCAGCAACACAATTGCCCGGGCACAGTTCAACCACATGTAGAATTGTAGTATAAAAATGGTTGTAGCAGAACTGGAGACAAATTTTTTCCATATTATATTGAGCTGTTGGCAAAAATAATTTATCCTAGCTTTTTCATGGACGAAATAATTGTTTTCACTCCCAAGAAAGCAAACCGATTTAAAAAATACTGCCGTATAATTGCTATTTTCATCTCTCCTACGTATTTATTCTCTACTCAGTCTTAGGGGGCTTCGATACCCAAATCTGCTACACTTACTGCCGTCTATGAAGCCCAGTTTAAAAGAAATTAATGTCTACAGCCTGCTAGAATATCAAACATCAGTCTGAGATGCATCTTCCTGGTTTTATGAGGTCCCAAGATGAGTCTCGTGAGTACTTTTAATCTGTTGTCGATGAGCCTCGTATAAATTTTAAACCAGGCGTGCAACATGTCGTGTGACGATATCTATAATTTTCGCTGTGATCCGCTCCGTGACTTATCTAAGAAAATAGATCATTACAAATTTCAACAAATTTATCTCCAGTTACACCCCAATAATTTTTCGTAAACTGGCAAAAAAAGAGCTGAATTATTTAAGGTGGCGTTAACACAAAACAAAATGACAGCTTGCGGCCAAATGCAGATGGCCTTCTTTGTCAACACTAAAGCGCTGGCTAAACTACAACATATTACACCTTTATATCCACGACGAGAGGTTTCATCACCTGCAGCATGTAAAGTACGTTCTTTGCAACTTCCTTTCAAGATCACGATACCTTTTTAGAATGCCAGTTTGGTTTTGCACAACCCCATGCACATTTTTAAAAAGAGCGACCAAAGCGCTAACGGATTCAGAAACAGCATTGAAAATTAACAATTTTGTAATTTTCGAACCAATTAGTCTCGATTCAACGGTGGGCATTAAGAGCATCATGTTAAATCCTGTCCAGCCGTCAATTGTGTGGTGTCGAGTAAATCTTCTGTGAAAAAAATGGTTCAAATGGCTCTAAGCACTATGGGACTTAACGTGTGAGGCCATCAGTCCGCTAGACTTAGAACTACTGAAACCTAACTAACCTAAGGACATCACACACATACATGCCCGAGGCAGGATTCGAACCTGCGACCTTAGCAGCAGCGCGGTTCTAGACTGAAGGGCCTAGAAACGCTAGGCCACAACGACCGGCCTTCTTTCAAATGGTTCAAATGGCTCTGAGCACTATGGGACTTAACGTCTATGGTCATCAGTCCCCTAGAACTTAGAACTACTTAAACCTAACTAACATAAGGACATCACACAACACCCAGTCATCACGAGGCATTGAAAATCCCTGACCCCGCCGGGAATCGAACCCGGGAACCCCCGGCCTTCTTTCTCGGATCGCTAAACTACAAAATGGTTCAAATGGAACTGAGCACAATGGGACTTAACATCTGAGGTCATCAGTCACCTAGAACTTAGAACTACTTAAACCTAACTAACGTAAGGACATCACACGCAGCCATGCCCGAGGCAGGATTCGAACCTGCCTAGAACTGCTCGGCCACACTACCGGCGCTAAGCTACATTCAAACAATTCGTATAAATGGGTGTTATTACAAAATGGGCAATTACAATATTTAGCTTTGAGTTACACAGATGTGTCGCAAGCAAAGGGCGACATACGAAATAAGCACGTTTCTTCAGTACAACAATTCCCAAGTCCAGGTTAAATAGATTGTTCAAGCAAAGTAAGTAGTGTCGATGCTGCTACAGAAGTCGCTAATCTTGAAGCTACTCTTCGACTGGGCCACGACCAGCCGAGAGTGACGCTTATGTCTTCTTCGTATGGCGGCGCTGCTGTCGCGTTGTCCTCCTGGAGAGGGTTCGCTCAAAATGCAGTTTTCTAACGCTTTCTCACAGCCCTCTCTGCTCTGTTGTTCCCGACTGGCGTGCCGACTCTTCACTTTACGCCGTAAGACATCATAATTACGTTTAATTTACCTGTCAGTTACATTCAAGGAAATGTTACACAGGAAACGAAAAGGTAAAGTTTCCTTAACTGGATATTTGCATGGACCCCAGAACATCTGAGAATCGCGACACCCCAGACCTGAACTTGCAACAGATATGGGCAGATACAAAGCAAACCTTTAGTTCATACTCACTTTTTTAGCCAACAGTACCGTGCTGTAAAGTGAGTCAATCACGGAAAAGGTTAAAAAACACTTAAAATAGGTTTTACAGGCTCTATGATCTGTGTTGCATGTGAGAACATATCTTCAAACGTATCTACATCTCTTTGCTTGCAATTTAAGAGTCGGTCAAATAGTTTCCTTTTGATGGCGTTTTGCACGTCTCTGATGTGGATATACGGGGTGGTTGCAAACAGTTTGAAACGCTTGTATGGGTGTTTAAAGGTGAGAAAAAAGAAAATTCGATACGTTGCGCCGTTTCTGAGTTAATTAGCATTTATGATGGCCAGTGAGAATATTTAGCACGCAATTTCAAACAGCCAGCCAGAGATGGTGTCGCCAAACGTATTCTCCAATCGGTTTTCTGAAACCGAGCAACAGAGCGCTGCAGAAACTGAACATGAGTCAGTACGAAGCACCGAAACCAAGCCAAAGGCTGAGCACTTGAAAAATATAACACGTGCCGTCGTCGTTTTGATGTTATTTTATTATATGGCAATCAGTTTCGGTGACTCAGTATACCATCTTCAGGCCTTAGCTGATGTTGATGGCGTGTACTCCAGTCATATACATAATCTCATCAGCGGACAACATCTATGAGCTTGCTTCCATAGAATACTGTAATTGTAAATTTGTGGTAAGGCCTTGTGGGACCAAACTGCTGGCCGAGCGGTTATAGGCGCTACAGTTTGGGACCGCGCGACCGCTACGGTCGCAGGTTCGAATCCTGCCTCGGGCATGGATGTGTGTGATGTCCTTAGGTTAGTTAGGTTTAAGTACTTTTAAGTTCTAGGGGACTGATGACCTCAGAAGTTAAGTCCCATAGTGCTCAGAGCCGTTTTTTTGAACCAAACTGCTGAGTCATCGGTCCCTAAGCTTACACTCTATTTAATCTAACTTAAACTAACTTACGCTAATAAGGACACACGCACCCATGCCCGAGGGAGGTCTCAGACCTCCGACGGGGGGAGCCGCGTGGAACGTGGCAAGACGCCTGAGACCGCGCTGCTACCCCGCGTGGCGTGGAATACTGGAACAGCGATGTTGTGTCTGCAACCATCAGCTTCCAAGTTGCAGACGCAACATCATTGTTGCAATATTCTACGGAAGCCAGTTCATAGACGTTGGCCACTGACGAGATCTTGTATACGATCGGAGTGCACACAGTCAGCAGCAGCTAAAGCCTGAAGATGGTGTATTGCGTCACGGAAACTTATTGCCACATAATAAAATAACATCAGAACGACAGCTGAAAGTGTTTCATTCTATTACGTAAGTGAACATCCGAAGTTCCACGGACCACCGATTTCAAGATTGGACATACAAAGGGTGAGCAGTCTCGTGGGGTATCACCTACGCTGTGAGAACAACTGGCACCACCATATTTGTCCAGCTCCTTGAATTTGCGCACTAAACTAGAAGTACTGAGTGTGAAATCCTTTGCACTGGTCATAATCCCATGGCTCACACTGCATGTACTGTCGTAATACGCTCCATTCTGCAGACAATCCAGTTCGGCCTCACTGTTACCAACAACTCGCTTCCGTTTCTTTACCATTTTCGATACCTTTCGCAACTTTTTCGCATCCACTGTCAGAATAACTCGTTTCTTTGGGAGTGTCCTCGAATGGTTCTCCACTAGTTAGATCTTGTAGTGACACCACTCAGTCCTCTACTGTTCAGATTGGAATAACAGACATTCATAGCCTTCGAGACAAAGGCACCTATTGTTGACAACGCATCGTTCTACGCACCTGTCTCCCACTCTCAGCATCCATGAAACGTGTAGCCCTCACTCAACTACTGCAATTCTAATAATTTACAGATTGAGGACAATTCTCGAATTCAGTATACAGGACTTACGCTCTCACTTTGCTACTACTCTTTATCCCTTATCATACCCTTACAAACTAATTAAGATCTTCAAACTAATTAAGATCTTCAAACTAATTGCTTCCCCGACCAATGCCGATCAACCATTCTACTGGTAACTCGTGTATTGGCGCCTTAGTAATCCACTGAGCAATATAAACTGTTACTGAATATTGTTACATCACTTACTAACAGCAGTAAGAGATTGATCTCTGTGATGCGTTGTTGGCACATAAAAAGCAAGGAATGAATTTCGTATAATAACTTAATCACAAACAAAACTGTTCTATGGGATGAATATAGCAATACACAATCAGTCTACCAACAACACATTTTATTTATGAATTATATTTACTTATGAATTGTGTTTCTTTGTGGATTATGTCGACAAATGTAGGAGCACTGACAGAATTTTTTCTAATGTACTGGTTTAAGTGTTGTGAATAATATCACTGACGACCCCCAGACATTCTACCCTGCTTGAAATGTTACTGTGTTTCCTATATTAATGCCTGATTTTCAGTTAATTTCCTTCTGAACGAGTTTAGTTTGCTCATTGTGTTACTGGTTAATAGGTGAATGACACATATCAACCGAGCGAGGTGGCGCAGTGGTTAGCACACTGGACTCGCATTCGGGAGGACGACGGTTCAATCCCGTCTCCAGCCATCCTGATTTAGGTTTTCCGTGATTTCCCTAAATCGTTTCAGGCAAATGCCGGGATGGTCCCTTTCAAAGGGCACGGCCGATTTCCTTCCCCATCCTTCCCTAACCCGAGCTCACGCTCCGTCTCTAATGACCTCGTTGTCGACGGGACGTTAAACAACACTAACCTAACCTAACACATATCAAATGGTTCAAATGGCTCAGAGCACTATGGGACTTAACATCTGTGGTCATCAGTCCCCTAGAACTCAGAACTAATTAAACCTAACTAACCTAATAACATCACACACATCCATGCCCGAGGCAGGATTCGAACCTGCGACCGTAGCAATCGCGCGGTTCCGGACTGCGCGCCTATAACCGCTAGACCACCGCAGCCGGCGAGGGACACATATCACTTGTCACTTTTGGTTCTAATAGCAGCGACATATTTGACTACACAAAGTGAAATACGGAAAGCTTTGTGATTTCCTGACAGCCATTCATTTGAGTCCGAACGTTTACCGCAAAAGCAACACTAAACACTTCCATGAATTATCAATAATTTTCTGATGAAACAACTGGGGCGGAAATAATCATTACAGAGGGCCACAAAGGAAACGATATAAATCATATCATTAAACGCAGTTATGACAGTATAGATTCTTAACAACTACTCTCTTCTGTACGCTTTTATTTTCTGTCCTCAGATATTTATAAATTTTCATCAAATATCATATAACGTTCGACATTACTTTATCGATAAAGACTGCAATAACATTTCACGAAGATTAATATTACTACTTGGATGTATTAGCATCTGGTATCAGACAACGAGAAATTACGTCAACGAGAGAAGTCACAAAAGCTTTTGGGTAGCAACGATTTTCTAATTAATCGGTCATACTGTATCGACCAGACCCAGAATTTGGCGAGTCGGATTTCTTCAACATGTCCTGTCATTTCTTTTCAAAAAGTCATGTGGTTTTCACTTTCGTGATCAGTGCATCAGGTATTTTACATGGCGGCACAAGTATTGTTGGTGGGACTAGTGAAATAGAAGTTACATGACGTGAAATTTGTAGTTACAATTATTTTGGATTTTAAAATGATATTTCTACATTTACGCCACTGGAAGTGACATTCTCGTCACAAGAATACGAAAGAGATATTCTGCATTACTTCCTTTCAATCAGACCAGTGCATTACGTGAGTAAATCGATTGGATTAGCTCTATTCCCTATAAGTTCAAAGTAATTTTCACTTTGAACTAGACGACTTTTTCTGTACTAGCAATCGCTACGAAAACATGTGAGTATATGGGTTCTCGCCAATTGATATCCACAACAAAACCTAGTCATTTTCGTGGGCTAATACTGGTTACTGTCACATGGGTTTTTATTCTGCTCAGATGGGTCAAATGGTTCAAATGGCTCTGAGCACTAAGCGACTTAACTTCTGAGGTCATCAGTCGCCTAGAACTTAGAAGTAATTAAATCTAACTAACTTAAGGACATCATACACATCCATGCTCGAGGCAGGATTCGAACATGCGAACGTAGCGGTCGCTCGGCTCCAGACTGTAGCGCCTAGAACCGCACGGCTACTCCGGGTGGCTCAGTTGGGTCTTCTTTAACCACGGGCACATAGTAAATCTTAGAGAAGATAATTTATACTGACAAAGCTGTTTGAAGTCTAAGGAGCTTATAGTGGAAGTAACTGTATGTTGATGCTCAAAAGATGTTATGTGGCTCTTCAAAAGAGATTTTAGGATGTACGGAAGAGAACGATCCTGCTGAAAGGGCTCTATCAGCCTCAGCACATGATTCATAGAACTATCATTCCCAGTGGATACCAACAACACTTCAGTCTTGGCATCTTCAACGTGAGTTTCCTCGAAAGACTCTGAAATATTATTTCTATTGTAGACGCTGTAGTAGGCGGGTGCCAGGAGGTGCCGTATTAAAACTCGTCCGCGCTTTTAAAATGATTTATTTTTTCCACTACAGAGCTTCATTGACCTCGGTCCGCGTCACAGGCAACCCACTGCTGAGGTAGTACCCCCAGCGGTCTGTGCAATGCACTGTGTCGAGCCGGCCTTATACGCCAGCCGCAGGATGGCAGCACTAGCATTCGACTCAGCGGCCACCGTCCCCATTGACTCCGCACTGTTCCACCGGGAGCCGCAGCCGGCCACGCTGCTGCTTCTTCCTTGGCTGGCGTAGCTGGGAATGCGGTGGCAATGACCCATCCCATTCCGGCGTCCGAACCTGCGGCCCTCGCCTTGTAAGTCTCCAGCGTGTGTCGGGAGCCGAGCCGATTGTGTGCGGTAGCGACCCGAAGAGTGGCCCGCTCTGGCTGGCTTCGGACCCCACGTCTGCCTGAGAGGGTCGAACCAATGACCCGCCATGGACTGGGACGCTGTCGTCCCATCTGTTCCTGTGTATCGGCAGTAGTGTGACATGTCCCGCCGTCCAGGAGAGCTGCCACACTTTGAAGAATATCGTTAGAAAACCACACCTATTTATACTAGGCTGTGTCGCTCTGTTTCGCTAACGCATCGGTCCGAGTCACGTACGGCCCACGCCATGGTTGCGCCAGTGGGCCCCTTCTTCCTATAGCTTGCGACACGCGAACATCTGCATTTACGCTTTTCAGCGGTTCGATGGCCCCTGTGGCCTCCATTCCGCTTCGCAACCGCTGGTCAGCGTAACTTCCTGCAACCCAGCCCGCACTCGGCTGCAACTTGTGCGCTCCAAAATACTGCACCAAATCTAACTTCCCTATCTTAAACTGTGGTGCCGCTACAACGCGCTGACGTGGTGAAACCGGAGCTCACATATAAACTGTCCACTCACGTTAATGTTACCACCTATTAAAAGCCTTTTGCTGCACGGAAAGGGCGAGACGAGCGAGTAGTAGGTCAGTGAGGTTCTGGAAGGTTCTGACAAGGACGTGAAGCCCCAGTGCCGTGGGCAGGAGCCCTAGGTTTCTAGGCTGAGGATCTATGGTGCTTACAACCTGATCGAGGCAGTCCGACAGCTTCCCGACTGGGTTTTAATCTTCGAAATTTGGTGGTCAGGGTACTATGCATATATGCATTCCCTTCACGTGTTTAAGCCACGTATTACACACATTTGTGTTTTCGGGAATGCTCAGTAGCAGCCAGAGTACATGTACATTTAACAATTAGGCGTCATCAAGGAGCATTAGTGATGAAATCATAGGAGGCAATGTTGTGCAACCTTAGTAAGGACAAGATCCGACTATTTAGGAGTAGGATCTTACAATCTGAGACAGTGTTCCTGGGCAAACTTCCGTCACAATGTCCGCAAACGTGACGTCAGATCTGCCTACCAACAGCGATCTAAACGCCCATTGGCTGAAAGTTTGGGTATATATATGGGAGAAAGGGGTGGTGTTTCTTGTCCTTCGGGAAGACAGGGCGAGTCAGTTGTGAGTAGCCACTCTAAACGCACTGTCGAGTAACCGGGGCGCCTCTAAAAGAACGGTCGCGAGTACATATTTCAGATGTTAAACAAGATACACTCCTGGAAATGGAAAAAAGAACACATTGACACCGGTGTGTCAGACCCACCATACTTGCTCCGGACACTGCGAGAGGGCTGTACAAGCAATGATCACACGCACGACACAGCGGACACACCAGGAACCGCGGTGTTCGCCGTCGAATGGCGCTAGCTGCGCAGCATTTGTGCACCGCCGCCGTCAGTGTCAGCCAGTTTGCCGTGGCATACGGAGCTCCATCGCAGTCTTTAACACTGGTAGCATGCCGCGACAGCGTGGACGTGAACCGTATGTGCAGTTGACGGACTTTGAGCGAGGGCGTATAGTGGGCATGCGGGAGGCCGGGTGGACGTACCGCCGAATTGCTCAACACGTGGGGCGTGAGGTCTCCACAGTACATCGATGTTGTCGCCAGTGGTCGGCGGAAGGTGCACGTGCCCGTCGACCTGGGACCGGACCGCAGCGACGCACGGATGCACGCCAAGACCGTAGGATCCTACGCAGTGCCGTAGGGGACCGCACCGCCACTTCCCAGCAAATTAGGGACACTGTTGCTTCTGGGGTATCGGCGAGGACCATTCGCAACCGTCTCCATGAAGCTGGGCTACGGTCCCGCACACCGTTAGGCCGTCTTCCGCTCACGCCCCAACATCGTGCAGCCCGCCTCCAGTGGTGTCGCGACAGGCGTGAATGGAGGGACGAATGGAGACGTGTCGTCTTCAGCGATGAGAGTCGCTTCTGCCTTGGTGCCAATGATGGTCGTATGCGTGTTTGGCGCCGTGCAGGTGAGCGCCACAATCAGGGCTGCATACGACCGAGGCACACAGGGCCAACACCCAGCATCATGGTGTGGGGAGCGATCTCCTACACTGTCCGTACACCACCGGTGATCGTCGAGGGGACACTGAATAGTGCACGGTACATCCAAACCGTCATCGAACCCATCGTTCTACCATTCCTAGACCGGCAAGGGAACTTGCTGTTCCAACAGGACAATGCACGTCCGCATGTATCCCGTGCCACCCAACGTGCTCTAGAAGGTGTAAGTCAACTACCCTGGCCAGCAAGATCTCCGGATCTGTCCCCCATTGAGCATGTTTGGGACTGGATGAAGCGTCGTCTCACGCGGTCTGCACGTCCAGCACGAACGCTGGTCCAACTGAGGCGCCAGGTGGAAATGGCATGGCAAGCCGTTCCACAGGACTACATCCAGCATCTCTACGATCGTCTCCATGGGAGAATAGCAGCCCGCATTGCTGCGAAAGGTGGATATACACTGTACTAGTGCCGACATTGTGCATGCTCTGTTGCCTGTGTCTATGTGCCTGTGGTTCTGTCAGTGTGATCATGTGATGTATCTGACCCCAGGAATGTGTCAATAAAGTTTCCCCGTCCTGGGACAATGAATTCACGGTGTTCTTATTTCAATTTCCAGGAGTGTATAAAGTGAAGTTATTAGTTATAAGAACGCCACGTGTACGGCGAGAAAACGGTGTTAATGTGTGTAAAGGGTCGAATATAACGGCGTAGTCCAGATCCGCCATATTGCAAATGCTGATTCTGTGACGTGTGTGACAAAGAAATTTCTGTATTAAAAAAAAATATGGTAGAAACGTTAATGACAAGTAACAACTGGTATCCCTAAACACTCCACTTCAGCAGGATCACCACCCACATGGAACCTGGCGACTGAGCGCTAGTACTGTGCGACGAGGGACTTACCGAAGCAGCAAGGCACCAGGTTAGTGATACCGCCCAGAGAAGTACTTCCTTCTCGCTACAATGCCAATGAGGGTGTTGTAAGGGGAGTACGGTAGACTCATCCTCGTGGTCTTCGAAACACTCACGTACACCGAAAACTTAGTGACGCGATGCATTGTTCTGATGGAGTATGATATCGCGCAAGGAAATATAAGCTGCATGTAGGGTAGGACGTAGTCTCCAAGGATATATACACATTTGTGTTCATCCATTGTGTGTCCAGAATGACGAGGTCATCCGTGGAATGCCACGAAAACATTTCGCAGACCATATTTGATATGTGACGTTCCACACGGGACACGTCAACGGCCGTCCGTCCGATGGAGCATAAAACGTGATTCATCCGAACAGCCCACTTGTCGCCATTCAGCAGACGTCCAGTTGCGGTAACGTCGTGGAAGCTCCAGCATTCGTCGCCGATAAACGGCAGCCAGTAGGGCTGCATGAACCAATCACCTGCTGCGGCGGACCATACCCGGCAACTACTGCTGAGGAGTCACTGTTGATAGGCCTTTTGTTCATCTGGACTGTCACTTGCTCAATAGTTGCACTTCTATTCGATCGTGTACATCAGCTGTCGTTTACCCCTGTGGTCTATGGCAAGCTTTGGACTGAGTCATTTTGCCATGCAATATATGTCTGAACCACCGTGGCAAGCGAACAATTCTTAACTGTTTAGAAAATTCTGCCGCTGTTGGCCCGAAAAGCAATGACCATGCCCCCTTTGGACGTCAGATACATCGCTCCGATTCCGTATTACGACAACAACTGCTCTGCCTGCGCGTCCCACTGCCACGTTTTAATATCATCCACTGCACGTACTGCCACCAGCCGTCTATGAGTGGTTATTGCACGTTGACGTCCAACATACGCCGTCGTCACATTAGTATGTCTGCACTTAAAGATTCAAAATATCTCATCAGCTTCCTAAATAATATGCCACATGCAATTACCTTTTTATGCTATAAACGTCATTTGTGTCAAGTTAATGTTAAACAAAACAAAAAAATTGACGAAAGAGAAGTAATTGTAGATGGCTATAATCTCGGTTCAGAGAAGGATGAGGAATAAAATCGCACTTTACTTTCAAACGAACTATTCAAAAATTTACAGAAACAACGGAAAATAATACACTACTGGCCATTGAAATTGCTACACCACGAAGATGACGTGTTACAGACGCGAAATTTAACCGACAGGAAGAAGATGCTGTGGTATGCAAATGATTAGCTTTTCAGAGCATTCACACAAGGTTGGCGCCGGTGGCGACACCTACAACGTGCTGACACGAGGAACGTTTCCAACCGATTTCTCATACAAAAACAGCAGTTGACCAGCGTTGCCCGGTGAAACGTTGTTGTGATGCCTCGTGTAAGGAGGAGAAATGCGTACCATCACGTTTCCTACTTAGATAAAGGTCGGATTGTAGCCTATCGCGATTGCGGTTTATCGTATCGTGACATTGCTGATCGGGTTGGTCGGGACCCAATGACTGTTAGCAGAATACGGAATCGGTGGGTTCAGGAGGGTGATACGGATCGCCGTGCTGGATCCCAACGGCCTCGTATCACTAGCAGTCGAGATGACAGGCATCTTATCCGCATGGCCGTAACGGATCGTGCAGCCATGTCTCGATCCCTGAGTCAACAGATGGGGACGTTTGCATGACAACAAGTATCTGCACGAACAGGTCGACGACGTTTGCAGCAGCATGGACTACCAGCTCGGAGACCATGGCTGCGGTTACCCCTGATGCCTCATCACAGACAGCAGCGCCTGCGATGGTGTACTCAACGACCAACCTGAGTGCACGAGTGGCAAAACGCCATTTTTTCAGATGAATCCAGGTTCTCTTTACAGCATCATGATGGTCGCATCCGTGTTTGGCGACATCGCGGTGAACGCACATTGGAAGTGTGTATTCGTCATCGATATAGTTGCGTATCACCCGGCGTGATGGTATGGGGTGCCACTGGTTACACGTCTCGATTGCCTGTTGTTCGCATGACGGTACTTTTAACGGTGGACGTTACATTTCAAATATGTTACGACCTGTGGCTCTACCCTTCATTCGATCCCTGCGAAACCCTACATTTCCGCAGGATAATGCACGACTGCATGTTGCAGGTCCTGTACGGGCCTTTCTGGATACAGAAAATGTTCGACTGCTGCCCTTGCCAGCGCATTCCCCAGATCTCTCACCAATCGAAAACGTCTGGTCAATGGTAGCTGAGCAACTGGCTCGTCACAATACGCCAGTCACTACTCTTGATGAACTGTGGTATCGTGTTGAAGCTTCATGGGCAGCTGTATCAGTACACACCATCCAAGCCCTATTTGACTCAATGCCCAGTCGTATCAATGCCGTTATTACGGCCATAGGTGGTTGTTCTGGGTACTGATTTCTCAGGATGTATGCACCCAAACTGCGTGAAAATGTAATCACATGTCAGTTCTGGTATAATATATTCGTCCAATGAATACACGTTTATCATCTGCATCTTATGTTGGTGAGGCAATTTTAATGGCTAATAGTGTATTATAGACGGTCACGCGGGGATCTGAGCCATTATTTCCCTGTAACCTTTGTGAGTCCAGTGTCTTACTACTGTGGCATCTTGCTCTGTCTTGAGACTCAGAGATTCGGGTCCACAGAGTAGAATTTCGGGGAGACAACTATATCTTCTAAGGAGAGTCTCCTTTTGAACGGCATGGTCCTACACAAAACTAGTATTATCCCTAAAGATTACTCTCCACATTTCCAGCTTCCAATCCACAGAATATCGTACATACTTCCCTTCACTCGTTTGTTAATCCTGATGAACCGAAAGCAATAGAGTTCCATCATTACACTTACTTATAAGACGAGATATGTTTGTGATACAAACTGCCTTCCTGCGCAATTGTAATAATTTTTTTTCATGATAACATATCTCATTGTTACAATAGCTATTACGTTCTAGGTAATGGTCCACGAGTGTGCCGTAAAAAGGGTAGCTGACAGAATTAGAAGCGTCTGTTAACTTCAGCTTCTGAAGGTAGAATAATTGGAAAATATCATAACTGCCTTGCGGAATCAGAGGTATTTGCCAGCTGAAACAGAAAGAGTGGTACGCCCGACACATAAAGGTAATAGTCAGTTTCAACCGTCGACAAGTCCAAAAATTTCTTACCGCTCATTAAAGGTGTGGCTGATAGCATAGGGAAGATGCTGAGGACACAGAATGTCATCGTGGTGTTTTGTTGTTGTTGTAATTGTTGTTGCTGCTGGTTCTGTTGCTTTTCTCTTCAGTCGTAAGATTGGTTCAATACAGCTCTTCATGTGGATCTATCCTGAGCAAGCCGCTACACCTCTGTACAACTACCGCAACCCACACTCATTAGTACTTGCTTATGGCTTTCAAGAAATTGTCTTCTCTTTCAACGACCCTTCCCTCCATTACCAGACAGAAAATTCTTCAATGTCTCATTATTCTCCTGTCAACCGATCCATCTTTTCTCCCATATGTGACAGATATTTCACTCTTTCCCAATCAGAAACAACAAAACCTAACCTGCTATTCGATCTACCGAGCTAAAATGGAGGATTGTTGTGTGGTACCACATTTCAAAAGTTATTCTCCATAGGGTTTGCTGTTTATTGTCCACATTACATTTGCATTCAAGGCTATATTCCAGATAAGTACCTTCATAAAAGACTCCCTAACACTTTAAATGATATTAAACGTTAAAAGACTCTTGTTTTACGGAAACGATTTCGTTGATGTAGCCAGTCTGCAACACGATTACATACAGTGAGTAGTCGCAAACGTTGTGAGAGTATAACACTTCTGTGTTAAATTCCGATCACCTTTTATCAACAGCAACATAACACAGGGTCGTGAATTATCAGTAAATTTTTCACAGGACAGTTGTGGTAGAAATAATCATTATAACAGGTAAAGGAATTATTACAAACCGTGTAATAAGATGTGTCGTACTGAAGGTTCTTGTAACTCATTTATCTTCTGCATTTTAAAAGGGCTCCCTTTTATAGTTTTTATCGATGCCCACATCGTGTTTGGTATTACCTTATCGATAAAGGTTTTCATAATATATCACCAATATTACTTTTATTGCTAAGCTGTAGTAGCACCTAATATCAGACAGAGCTAGCATAAATGTCAGTCTTACTGAGAAATTACATAAACGATCAGACGCGGAAGTAGAAGTGGGCGTTCTTTTCTTCCCCTGTAGTCAATATCCGATAAAAAGGCGCGCGGATTTCGTTTTCGTGTTCAGTGCACCACGTATTTTACATCACGACAGAAGTACTGTCGATGTGACTTGTGAAATATAAGCTATATGGTGTCAAATCCGTACTGTTACATTTGTATTCACTTTCAAAAGACCAATTCCGTCTTTTAGAATCCGGCAAATCATGTTCACGTCACAAAATTACGAATTAGATGCCGTTAGTTTCCTCCGTTCGATCAGGCCACTGTATTATGTGAGCAGAATGATTGGATTAGCTCCTTTCTCTGTAAGTTCAACGTCTCAGATGTTCATGTCGTCAAGATATGAGAGAATTTACACTGTGTGTGTGCTGACTTTTTCCGTCGTAGCAATCCCTTTCGCAGCACGTGAGGTACTAGGCAGTCGGAATGTGATATCCACGGCTAAAACTGGTGATTTTATTGAGCTACTGCTACTTGCTCTCACTGCAGTTTTCATCCTATTCAGATGGCTCTTGATTAAACACACACTTCTAGTGAGTCTCGTAAACAAGATCATTTATATTGATAGAGCCATTTCTTTGGATTCAGAATATGAGAAGGTATTTAAGATGCTGATACTGCAGGTACTAGCCCTGACATCGCCATTGGTATTGCTGGCTACAGGGGACATTGTGATTTGGAGTCGTCTACTCAAGAGTTTCAGGATCTTCTACTGCATTCTAGGATCTCTCTCTGTACTTGTGGTATTTGTGACAGATTTACAGTTCTGTAACTTGGTGCTGCTGCTGAAGAGACGCTTCGCGGTTCTGAACGAGAGACTTTTGGATGTGTGGAGGCGAACACGGCTTATGTTGGGATGTAGAACGCCTCAACAAATGCTGCACGCGCCTAACAGTGGCAGAGGATGCTGTCATAACGCCAGTCTGGTCCGCATTAGCGTGAGTTCCCCAAATATATTTCTAATATATTTTTTTTTTCGCTTAGAGAGGCTGCAGCGAATAGCTAAATAAAATGTTAAATGTCGTCTTTGAATCACGAAACTCAATATTCTAACCTAGTATCGCTTCAGACCATATACGTTTCTTTAGACATTTCTCATTCCGATTAATTTTCGTCCTGTAACTATACCATCAGTCACCTTACAGAAAAATAATTGAAAACTAAAAAAAAAAAAAAATAACATCAAATAAAAAAAATTGAAAGCCTACTAGTCCGAGTAAGACTTGCAATCGATACTGTGAAACAAATCTCTTATACTTCAAGCTCTATATTTTCCATATTTTGGGGGGAGGTAGTATGGACAAAACCAGGAAAAAATCGTCAAGCAAACATGACCTTTAAATGCCTATCATAAGAACTATTAGCATTTGTTCAACGAAAGAAATATACACTCCTGGATATGGAAAAAAGAACACATTGACACCGGTGTGTCAGACCCACCATACTTGCTCCGGACACTGCGAGAGGGCTGTACAAGCAATGATCACACGCACGGCACAGCGGACACACCAGGAACCGCGGTGTTGGCCGTCGAATGGCGCTAGCTGCGCAGCATTTGTGCACCGCCGCCGTCAGTGTCAGCCAGTTTACCGTGGCATACGGAGCTCCATCGCAGTCTTTAACACTGGTAGCATGCCGCGACAGCGTGGACGTGGACCGTATGTGCAGTTGACGGACTTTGAGCGAGGGCGTATAGTGGGCATGCGGGAGGCCGGGTGGATGTACCGCCGAATTGCTCAACACGTGGGGCGTGAGGTCTCCACAGTACATCGATGTCGTCGCCAGTGGTCGGCGGAAGGTGCACGTGCCCGTCGACCGGGGACCGGACCGCAGCGACGCACGGATGCACGCCAAGGCCGTAGGATCCTACGCAGTGCCGTAGGGGACCGCACCGCCACTTCCCAGCAAATTAGGGACACTGTTGCTCCTGGGGTATCGGCGAGGACCATTCGCAACCGTCTCCATGAAGCTGGGCCACGGTCCCGCACACCGTTAGGCCGTCTTCCGCTCACGCCCCAACATCGTGCAGCCCGCCTCCAGTGGTGTCGCGACAGGCGTGAATGGAGGGACGAATGGAGACGTGTCGTCTTCAGCGATGAGAGTCGCTTCTGCCTTGGTGCCAATGATGGTCGTATGCGTGTTTGGCGCCGTGCAGGTGAGCGCCACAATCAGGACTGCATACGACCGAGGCACACAGGGCCAACACCCGGCATCATGGTGTGGGGAGCGATCTCCTACACTGTCCGTACACCACCGGTGATCGTCGAGGGGACACTGAATAGTGCACGGTACATCCAAACCGTCATCGAACCCATCGTTCTACCATTCCTAGACCGGCAAGGGAACTTGCTGTTCCAACAGGACAATGCACGTCCGCATGTATCCCGTGCCACCCAACGTGCACTAGAAGGTGTAAGTCAACTACCCTGGCCAGCAAGATCTCCGGATCTGTCCCCCATTGAGCATGTTTGGGACTGGATGAAGCGTCGTCTCACGCGGTCTGCACGTCCAGCACGAACGCTGGTCCAACTGAGGCGCCAGGTGGAAATGGCATGGCAAGCCGTTCCACAGGACTACATCCAGCATCTCTACGATCGTCTCCATGGGAGAAAAGCAGCCTGCATTGTTGCGAAAGGTGGATATACACTGTACTAGTGCCGACATTGTGCATGCTCTGTTGCCTGTGTCTATGTGCCTGTGGTTCTGTCAGTGTGATCATGTGATGTATCTGACCCCAGGAATGTGTCAATAAAGTTTCCCCTTCCTGGGACAATGAATTCACGGTGTTCTTATTTCCATTTCCAGGAGTGTATATCATGTAGCAAAGATGAACCAAGTGCCATAGCTCTTAAGACACACACTCTAGAGCCCAAGTTATGTAGTCATTTTTTTCTTCATTTGGACTTTGCTACCACCTCAAAAAATGTGGAAATCAAAGAGCATAGAGTAGGAAAGATTTGTTTCACAGCATCGAAAGCGTTCGAGTGCTCGTAGATCTTAAGGAATGCATTTCAGAGCCCATGTATACTAGAGTTTTTGCTTCGAGTGATCGTTCCTGTCGAAGCCCTGAATATAGACCATTCCTGATGGGGGCAGATTGTGTGGGCAATAATAATTTCGTACAGATCTGCGGCTTGATGAAAATCTTTCAATTGGACGTCACTTCGTCCCATTGGGTTCCCTAGCGTAACCCAATCATCCAACTAGGGAAAGGGGACTTACAGATTAAAGAGGAATCCAAATCAATGTTGTTAGTTAGTTATGTAGACTGGCAATGGAAAGAAAAGCATTTATATCGAAGAGAAATCTATTAACATCGTATATAGATTTAAAGGTAAGGAAGTATTATTTGAAGTTATTCGTCTGGATTGTAGCCATGTGTATAAGTGAAACGCGGACAATAAACATGGACGATAAACAGTTTAAATAAATACAGGATAGAAGCTTTCCAAAGATTGTGCTACATAAGAATGCTGAACATTAGATGAGTCGATCACGCAGATAATGAAGAAGTACTGATAGAATTGGGTAGACAAGAGATTTGTGGCGCAGCTTGATCAGAGGAAGGGATCGGTTGATAGCACACTTTTGAGACATCAAGGGGTCACGAGTTTAGTACTGGAATGAAGTGTGGGGGGGGGGGGGGGGATGGCGAGGGCGGGGGGGGCAAAAATAGTAAACGGAGACCAGGGGATGAATAGAGTAAGAAGATTCAGAAAGATGTAAGTTGCATTACTTAGTTGGAGCTGAACAGGCTCGCAGATAGGGTAGTACGGAGGGCTGAATGAAACCAGTCTCCTGACTGAAGACCACAGCAACAACAACATCTACCAGTGATTATTTTGCGTGATAGATCTTAAATGATGTGGAACGAGTCATTTTATATTCACATCAGAAATTAATTGTAAACTATTCTTAGGAACATCTGTTGTCTACTCACTAATTTTTGTAACTGATTTCCCCTGAGGAGTATCTATAGTGTATGGCATTTTGATATTCCCCTAACCGTGCATCCTCATCAGAGAGAGCATTTTTATGGTAATAAATTATTTATATACCAAATTGTTGAGGCTTTCATGGCCACTTGTTAACAAACTGCCTATTGGCTTCTGTCTCGGGTTCTTCGGCCGACGTTCATCTAATGATTTTTCTGACGTTTCGCCAGCATGAGTGGCTGGCATTGTCAAAGCGTCACCCTCCATTGCCGGTGGTGAACTGGAGGCGAGCTCGCGGCCGCAGACTATATGTACCTGGCGCGCCAACGTCCGAGGGCTTCTCCGCGGTCATTTCTGGTGCGGTTCTCCTCTTGCTACCTGCGACGGTCGTTCGCTGCAGAACGGGAAGCCTGGATCCGTTTACCTTAAGGCTTTCCTCTTTCTTGTTCAAACTGTTCACGTGTTTTTGTATTTCTACAGCTTCTCTGAACAAGCGCGTGTGATAGTGGTTCTCTACCGCCAGAACTTCCGTGTCGGCGAATTTTATTACGTGATCGGTCTCATTGAGAAGCCGAAGAAACTAAGACTTGCACCAAACGAAATCCTGGTCAGCTTTGATGTTGTTTCGTTATTTACGAAAGTGCCACTCAGTGACGCTCTGGAGCACATCGGTTCCATTTTCCCGCTAGACGTCAGAAAGCTCTTCCATTCTTGTCTCACCACGAGCTATTTCACGTGGAATGGCGATTTCTACGAACAACTGGAAGGCGTCGCCATGAGTAGTCCTCTCAGTCCAGTGGTGGCCAACTTTTTCATGGAACAATACGAAGCACAGGCACTGGACTCGGCGACTCGCAAACCTAAGGTGTGGTACAGGTACGTCGATGATACTTTCGTGGTGTGGAACCATGGTGAAGAACAGCTCGGTGACTTCCTAAGACACTTGAACAGCCTCCATGCCAACATAACATTTACCATGGAAGTAGAGAAGGACAAGAAACTGCCATTTCTAGATGTGCTGGTCACAAGGGACGGCGAAAACCTGGGACACAGCGTGTATTTAAAAACCGACTCACACGGACCGATACCTGCACAAACTGTCAAACCACCACCCGAGCCAGAAAAGAGGCATGATTAGTACGCTCGTAACGAGAGCGGGACGAATATGTGAGCCGCAACACCTCAAACGAGAAATGCAGCACCTGGAAACTATCCTGAGGAGCAATGGGTACTCCACAAATTATATTATAAGTGTAACATAGCCAAACACTCGGCGAAGTAAGGAACCAGAAAAAGAAATGTCGGGTACGGCCTTTCTGCCATACATTCCCAGAGTGACGGACAGAATCGGCCGTATATTGCGCAAACATGGCGTAAAGACGATTATCAAACCGACAAGGAAGATCAAAGAGTGTCTTAGATCGGCGAAGGAGAAAAGAGACCCACTTGCAATGTCGGGAATATACCGCATACCATGCACATGTGGAAAAGTTTATGTCGGAATGACTGGACGATCCATTAACATCATTATCAAAGAGCATAAGCGAAATTGCAGGTTGGGGCAGGTGGAGAAATCGGCCGTGGCAGAGCACGCACTGAATGAGACCGACCACGTAATAAAATTCGCCGACACGGAAGTTCTGGTTGTAGAGAACCACTAAAACACGCGCTTGTTCAGAGAGGCTGTAGAAATACAAAAACACGCGAACAGTTTGAACAAGAAAGAGGAAAGCCTTAAGGTAAACGGATCCTGGCTTCCCGTACTGCAGCGAACGACCGTCGCAAGTAGTAAGAGGAGAACCACACCGGAAATGACCGCGGAGAAGCCCTCGGACGTTGGCGCGCCAGGTACATACAGTCTGCGCCCGCGAGCTCGGCTCCAGTTCACCACCGGCAATGGAGGGGAAGCTTTGACAATGCCAGCCACTCGTGCTGGCGAAACGTCAGAAAAATCATTAGATGAACGTCGGCCGAAGAACCCGAGACAGAAGCCAATAGGCAGTTTGTCAAGTTATTTCTTTGCTTTGAGGTTCGCCAAAGAGAATATTATCATTTTGTGTCCTACAGACTTTAGCCACCTGTGCTGGAAAGTTAATTACTAAGATCGAATTGTGGAGCCAAATAAGATTTCCAGGTCATTTTTCCTAGCAAAAAATCAACATTGAATTCACAACAGACTATTAAATGCTCGCTGTTGTCTGACAGATAACAGAGATAGGAATCTCAACTCCTCATAAATGTTTCATACAATCCTACTAGGGACCTGTATACAGTTACCGCTAAAAGATAACTATTTTTCAGCATTAATTCACAAGCACGGACTTCTCTGCGCTGATCACTACGATATCTACTCGTCTCAATGTTTCTGAACTTTTGTTCTTTCTTAGGACATGTAACAGCTCAAATGTTTGTTTTGCATGAGTAAGTTGCTATAGTTCATATGTAACGTATCTAACCATGTGGATAGGTGGTGCTCAGACAGTCATACGATGCTCAAAGTTTCCGTACAAATAACGTGCTAATCTATCATAGTAATCGGTCCTCCAGAATTTTAACGGAACAATTTAACCTCAGTTTTCTATGCATTCTTAAGCATTTTGTGGGGGTTTCTGTTAGTTTCACTTCCTGCAAAACAGGGTACCTGAAGCCTGATTCTAACCTAAAACCGTTGTCCCTTCGACACCGGAAACCTCATGGATCTTACCATGTCTGATGACTCCCACCTGTATATTATCTACAAGAAGCCCAGCCAATCTTTCTGTCCTTCTCCGGTTCAAGTGTAAGACATCTCCCAGTTGTAGCAACAGTCAGTGCGCTCATATGAAATCCGATTTCAGTCAGCAACAGTAGGCCAGCCCGGTGTACATACGGCTCATATTAGTGATAACCCAAGATTACATCTACATCTACATTTATATAGTAGTAAGGGGAAGCAGTATATTCGATACCTCATCCAGAAACGCACCCTCTGGAAACCTGGTGAGCAAGCTACACCACGATGCAGAGCGCCTCTCTTGCAGAGACTGCCACTTGAGTCTGTTAAACATCTCCGTAACGCTATCGCGGTTACCAAATAACCCTGTGACGAAACGCGCCGCTCTTCTTTGGATCTTCTCTATCTCCTCCGTCAACCCGATCTGGTACGGATCCCACACTGATGAGCAAAACTCAAGTGTAGGTCGAACGAGTGTTTTGTAAGCCACCTCCTTTGTTGATGGACTACATTTTCTAAGGACTCTCCCAATGAATCTCAAACTGGTACCCGCCTTACCAATAATTAATGTCATGTGATGATTCCACTTCAGATCGTTCCGTACGCATACTCCCAGAAATTTTACAGAAGTGACTGCTACCAGTGTTTGTTCCGCTATCATATAATAATACAATAAAGGATCCTTCTTTCTATGTACTCGGAATACATCACATTTGTCTATGTTAAGGGTCAGTTGCCACTCCCTGCACCAAGTACCTATCCGCTGCAGATCTTCCTGCATTTCGCTGCAATTTTCTAATGCTTCAACTCCTCTGTATACTACAGCTTCATCCGTGAAAAGCCGCATGGAACTTCCGACACTACCTACTAGGTCATATATATATATTGTGAAAAGAAATGGTCCCATAACACTCCCTTGTGGCATGCTAGAGGTTACTTTAACGTCGGTAGACGTCTCTCCATTGAGACCAACATGCTGTGCTCTGTCCGCTAAAATCCCTTCAATCCAGCCACACAGCTGGTCTGATATTCGGTAGGTACTTACTTTGTATATCAGGCGACAGTGCGGAACTGTATCGAACGCCTTTCGGAAGTCAAGGAAAATGTCATCTACTTGGGAGCCCGTATTTAATATTTTCTGGGTCTCATGAACAAATAAAGCGAGTTGGGTCTCACACGATCGCTGTTTCCGGAATCCATGTTGATTCCTACAGAGTAGATTCGGGATTTCCAGAAATTACATGATACGCGAGCAAAAAACATGTTCTAAAATTCTGGTCCTGTCGCACCAGGATTTCCACAAAAACTCTCATTTGAGTGCCTATTTGCTACTGATATTTCGTGCAGGTCACACCTAATGCGGCAATAACAGGTCATAGCCTGGCTGTTTCCTGCTGCACATCGTATAACAAACTGTTCCTCTTTGCCAAAACCCTTGCACTAATTCAGTATACCCTCTGTCACCTAGTTAAGGCTAGCACCTGGCCTCACAGTACTCGTTATGTGGTACCCTGTTCCTAGTTTGTCCTGTAGCATCTGGGCTACGCACCTCCCACGGCTATCATATGGCATCAAGACTGTTCTCTCCCTACTATCTGTCAGTTCCGACCTACGTTGAGTTTCTTTTCTAGAGGTGTGTTGATTGCTGCTATGACCTGCATTTTGGTGAGGCTCTTTCTCTCCTATTTCAGGTAGCAAATATAATTTATTTATTGCTTTTGACTTAAATGTAGATAAAGTTGAAGAGCTGTTCCGCTTTCGCCATTCCAGGTTACCCTTACCCATTTCGCAAGATCCTTCCCCCTTCCCCCCCATCTAGCCCAAATCTCGCGTGTTCCCGTTTAACCTAAAGGGCCCAGTTCTGTGCTTCCTCTCAGCGATTTTCTTATCTTTTTTCAGAGCCTACAGTTCCATGGGTGATCCTTGCTGAGTTCTCCGCTCAGTTCCGCACCACAGTCACCCCAGTGAAATTCCAAGCCCAGTTTGCACATACGACTGCCCGCTTGACTGTCTTACGGCCACATCCACACTTATTAAGCCTTGCAACATAGATTACAAACTTAAAAACAGTATTCAATCTCTTAACATACTTAAATTAGACTAATTTTCATTATTTATGAGGACGAAAACTTAAGCCCATATGTTAGCGCTTTAGGTGTATGATATAACGAAGAAAACTACTTATCTCCGCTTAAAACATGAACGTAGCAGTATTAGTTAATTATATTAATCACAACAAATTGTAATTGTATGCAAACTCCACGTAAAGAACGTGGGGTAGCCGCGCGTTATGAGGCGCCTACTCTCGGTCCGCACGACTTCCGCCTCCCCCCTCCCCCCCGTCGGAGGTTCGAGTCCTCCCTCGGGCATGGGTGGGTGTGTATGTCGTTCTTAGAGTAAGTTAGTTTAAGTTGGGTTAAGTTGTGTGTACGCTTAGGGACCGATGACCTCAGCAGTTTGGTCCCATAAGCCCTTAAAACAAATTTCCAAATTTAAGCAACTAGTGCGAAACATTCTAAATCAAGTAGCTAAAGATTTACGCTACATTCCGAAGATATGAGCTTAATAATGAAAGGACACGCTCAGATTAAAGCGGAATAGAACAATTAAACGGGTTTCTCTAAGTTAACTGTGTTAACAACTAATATTCGACTACTCGCCACACACTTTTAAAAATGGCTCTGAGCACTATGGGACTTAACTTCTGAGGTCATCAGTCACCTAGAACTTAGAACTACTTAAACCTAACTAACCTAAGGACATCACACACATCCATGCTCCAGGCAGGATTCGAACCTGAGACCGTAGTGGTCGCGTGGTTCCAGACTGTAGCGCCTAGAACCGCTCGGCCACTTAGGCCGGCGCACACTTGGGCCCTCTGTGAACGGCGCACATATAAGAATTACAAACTGTTGTTTCTGACGACTCCTCATTTCATTTACAGGCAACGGATAAGATAAAACGATGACTGAAAAATCCGTTATCCGACCGAGATTTGATCCCGCCACCACTCAGATTTTACCGTTACACCGCCGGGCCAAAAATCTGTAGAGACAGTTCTACTATAGGTTTTGCTGAACAAGTTTGCGAGTATCCAAATATGTTAAATATTTGTTCGGATCTTATCACTGCGTTGGCTTAGAGTCTTAAATTCTTTTCACCGCCAATGGATCGTAGCATTGACATAAATTTCTAGTTGATAGCTCTACCCTTTCATGGAAAAAGGGGACCCACAGACGGACAACAAAATGATCCTAAAAGTGTTCCGTTTTTGTCTACTGGTGCACGGAACCCTAAATCGGAAGAACCTGTCCTGTGTCCTACTACAGAACCATCCATCTCTGTCTTAAGGATTCGCGTCCATGGGGTAAAATAGCTCGGACCATAAATTGATATTTTAATTAGAGGTTGAGGTTCTATGTTTACTGAATTTTAATCAAGAAATTCTAGAGTTTCGTGGGAGCCATCCCTAAATCAACAGATTGGCATGCATACAGTGATATCATACATAACTGGATTTATTTGTTAATCTTGCTATTTCGAAAGCAACAAATAAGATATTCTGGGGATACTCGCTGGCATACTGAATAATTGCAAGACCTATTCTCTCTCTAAGATATTCTGATCGCTTAAAATGCACACATATTATAAAAATGGACGTATGTACAGGATATATATGCGTGTGTGTATGTTCCGTGTCTCCATCTAAATCACTGGATCGATTTCAGCCAGACTTGGTACAATTATTCCTTACTGTCAGACCACAATCGCTATGGGAGCACGAGTCAACTACCTACCATAGTTCAGGAACTGTGACGTCATCAACACTACAATGCTTGATAAATTTGTGCATTGTGTATGACGTTTAGATTTATTACTTCTTTGCTACCTGCTCTATTCCCAACACATTTTGCCGACAGTATCCACCTATGCCGCTAAATGTACCTACACAAATATATCATTGTACGACACATAGTTCAAGTGATATGACGTCTTAAACATCGAGGTGAGTGAAAAAATGTCGCATCGGGCATGAAGTGTTATTACATTTAGTTTTTACTAGTAAGACACTCGTACAGTCGAGTCAACTTGCGGATGTGTCTGACGCCCGGCAGCGCTTTTGACAGTTTTCAGCTGCTAAGTGCAAACAGCTGTAGGTGAAGACAGTTGAATACCCGGGCAATCCCGAGCTTGTCAGTTACCGGTAGAATTAGTGTCTTGTAATTTACGTCCACGAACACGAATTTGTTAAGTCCTTGGACAACCAGTTTCGGATATGGCCTGTGGCTTTCTAAAACAGAACTGAACACGTTCATCGCTGACCGTGACCATGCCATCTCTTATTTAACATCCTGTTTTTGCCGTACTGGCACCCCGTGATGTTAGTTTCAATAACTTCTGTCACTGAGTTGCTGCTTTGCCAGCCCGTGAGCGGCAGCAGAAGCGCTTATCGATATAAGCCCTGCCGTATTTTCTTTTGGAACGTGCCAGCAGTGAGTTCTGACCTGGCAGTGTCTTAATTGGCACGCGGCACAATTTCAGTCGGAGCACGGCAGCAGTGAGGTCCTGACCGCCATGACTCACCCGACGGTTGTGGACACACATGATTGAAGTAGGGATGACTTTGGTTGGTCGTCGGTAGGTCGTCTTGCACGGACGACGTGTATTTGGGCGGCGATGGCTTATGGGTTGGCTGTGTGTGCCGACGCGTGATTCCTCCCTGTTATTGTAGAGTCACTGCTGTTAGCATTGTCTAGTTCTTCGTGCAAGTGTTCGTGAAACTGTGTGTACTTTGTGTGATTTTGACTCAGAAGTTATTTTAAATGTAGTCAGCGTATTGGCTCTGAGTAGGTCGGTTGGCTTGGAGCAGTGAGGAATCTTCAGCAGGGTGTGGTCTGGCCGGGCCCATTGGGGGTCTCTACGTGGTGTCGGAGTGTGTGGCGCTGTTCCCATTGCTACGAGGTCCGTTGCTCACCGACCTTGAACACGAAAGTTGAGTTTTGATTTAACCTACCAGCAAGTCAAGGCTACACATTGTGTCATTTGGAGTTCGTCGTCGGCTGTTGGGATATTCCCACGAGCTACAGCATGGTTTTGAAGTTGGAAAATTCTAGCCACCCTCCGGTGGAGTTTCATTGTATTTGGTTATTTGAATTGAATTGCACAAACGGAATCTTCTGCCTTGTGGCCGTTATCGTTCCGGTTACCTGCCCTGGCCGTTGAGGTAAATTTCAGGCATTGTAGTTTTCTCATCGTGTTGTTGCTGTTCAGCGCAGTGTGTAATTTGACAGCTCAATGTATGATTGGTTGTGGGCGCCAATATCTTCTACGTCGATCTGTTGAACTCTATGTTTTTGGTCTTTAATTCGAATAACAATTTCATGAATCATATGTGGAATAAGCATCAAAGATTCAACCGAACATTCCGAAAAGGCAAGTTTAAGCAAAACACAATTTAAAAAAAAAATTTAATCAAAATTATTCCTGAGAAAATCTTTCAGCAACAGTTTAGTTATCAAACCTTCGTCCAGATGGTCCCTGGAGAATCAGAAAACCTTTAACTCTTTTACCTAAAAATGTATGACTCACACGATATAAGAGAAAACTCTTCCGTATAAACATACAACAGTTATGGCGCCATTCCTATACGGCACCTCTCAGAAGGTACGGCCCTTATGACATCACTGGAAGGCGACAACGACAGAGGCAGCGCCCGACACGACACAGGCAATATTACACCCACTCTACAGAATATGAAAGAGCAATAAATGTACGTCCAAGTGTGACAGTACTTGCCAAGCCACCAACTTTATGAACCATCAACACTCGACACTAAAACTTGAGACTAACCAACGAGTGACAGCAAGGAATTTTTTTTTTTTTTTTAATATATCTCAACACTGTCATATGACAAAATTTCTTCTCTCTTTAAAGTGCCACGTAAGAAAGTGAAAATTAATGAAATGACTATTGCCCCTTTCTTATATAACCACAGCAGGCAGCGGGCCAGTCCCAATTACATTCGAACAATTCACGGCAGCACCTGGCAGTTAAGAAAAAAAGCTACCCTAAGTAGCACAGGTTTTCTGTAAGGTGAAGGAGACAGCTTCCAAATCTTACAGTGCACCGGTTTTCTGTAAGGTGAAGCAGACAGCCTGGATATCTTACATTGAGTATAACGGAACTTCCGAGATAAGTATGAGAATAAAGGTCAGAACTATTGGTAGTCAGAATTTCTACTGCCTTCAGACAAGTACATTTTAAAGTATTCCGTGCCTCCTACGACGATTACCAAACCACTTCGAAGACACAACCGTTAACCGTTGCCCCACCAATAGGCAAAACCGCCGGTTTAAGTATATGTAGTGCCATAGGAGGAAGATAACCTGGACACTGCTGAAGCAGAATAGAAAGACAATGCCATCACGGCACGGAAATGTTTCTAACGGACGTGGACCGACAACAGCCTAATACACAGAAGAGCCAAAGAAACTTGTACACCTGCCTAATATCGTGAAGGACCCCCGCTAGCTCGCAGAACTGCCGCAACACGCAAGTGATCTGACATGACGCCTACTTAAGTGTCACCTGACAGAATGGTATCTATTGTTTACGCAAACAAAGTTGACACTCGGCGCGGTGGCCGATGGGAGCGGCTGTAAATGGGAAATGCCTTTATGGGCGCTCCCATCAGCCACCGCGTCGAGTGTCAACTTTGTTTGCGCTTGTAGTAGACGCAGCTGTGGTCCATTACCACTCCAACTGCACACGCCCCACACCATTACATAGCCTCCATGAGCGTGAATAGTCCCTGCTGACATGAAAGGTCCAGGGATTCATGAGGTGGTCTCAATACTAGTGCACATCCATCTGCTCGATACAGTTTGAAACGAGACACGTCCGACCACGCAATATATTTCCAGTCATCAACAGTCCAATGTCGATGTTGACAGTCCCGGGCGAGGCTAAGGTTTTGTGCCATGCTGTCATCAATGGTGCACGAGTGACCCTTTGGTTCCTAAAGCCCAGATCGATGATGTTTCTTTGAATGGTTCGCATGCTGACTCTTGTTGACAGCCCATCACTGAAATCTGCAGTAATTTGGAGAAGGGTTGCAGATCTGTCACGTCGAACGATTCTCTTTGGATCGTTGGTCCCATTCTTGCAATATCTTTATCTGGCCCCAGCAATGTCCGAGATCTGATGTTCTATCCGATTCATGATACTCACGGTACACTCGTGAAATGGGCGTCCGGGAACATCCCCTCATCATCGTTACCTTGGAGATGCTGTGTCTCATCACTCGTGCACCGACTATAACACCATGTTAAGACTCATTTAAATCTTGATAAACTGTCATTGCAGCAGCAGTAACCGATCTAACAACTGAGCCAGAACCTTTTTGTCTTATGTAGGCGTTGCCGACAGCAGCGCCGTATTCTGCCTGTTTACATACCTCTGCTTTGGCGCTTCAGTGTAATCTGGGGCACAATATTTACAGCAGCAACAGCACAGACAAGGCCGAACACGTAGCACGAGGCCACAGGACAGAACGCGTCCGCGCCATGGAGTAAACCTCCCATGGACAGCAATGCCTTGTACTGCGGAAACTGCCAACTCAAGTTTTGCTAGGAGTGACGTCCCTTCCCTCCTTCTTCACTCGCCGGGAGGACACGTGACTCGTAAAGATGTTCGTCCACGTAGGTGCGACGTGGAACAGCACCTGTAACTCTCTTAAGAACACAAATCCTCGCGTGATTTAGAAATATTGTGTTACCTGTCCGCAACAGTCTTCCCAGCTTGTTCGAACTGGTAAACAGCAATAGTTTATTTTTATTTTATGCCCGGTTAGTTCCGTGATGAAATAAAATCTTGATTCTTTATTTCATCATTACGGTCGTTTCTCACATCATACATAGCGAGGATGACATTTTGCCGTCTACTGTTCCTTTGCTATGCCGTTGCTACGTCAAGTTATTAATAACTGTCCGACGTAACTCCAGAGATGACTTACATTGGAGTAAATGTTTCTTTTCTTTTTTTAATACGCCGTAATACTGGTTTAAAATGCTCACTTTTCACTGTCCATAGTTCATGTACTCACTTAATCACTTAAAATATTTAGAGTCAGTGAACTTGCATTAATACACATTTATTGTCCCTTTAACGATTCAAGCGTCACGTTAGATTTATCTTTTGACTCAGGTTTTATTGATCTTTCTGTAATTAATTGTTTGTCCCTATAACACAAGCACACCGATATGTTATTCAAAGCCGGCCGCGGTGGCCGTGCGGTTCTAGGCGCTCCAGTCCGGAGCCGCGCTGCTGCTACGGTCGCAGGTTAGAATCCTGCCTCGGGCATGGGTGTGTGTGATGTCCTTAGGTTAGTTAGGTTTAAGTAGTTCTAAGTTCTAGGGGACTGATGACCACAGCAGTTGAGTCCCATAGCGCTCAGAGCCATTTGAACCATTTTTTTGTTATTCAAGATTAACTTCTGTTCAGTTCGGTAATCGTGACACTGGCGACAACTTTTGACTAATTGGCTTACTTGTCTTTCTTCGTGTCTTCGTCTTATTGTGTCCTACTCAAGACTACGAATAGTTTATCTGTTGTTGATCCATTGCTCTCTAGGTTTGTAACTGTTCATCAGTACGAAGGCTAAGTCTGATAAACCAGTGTCACTCAGTTGAAGTCTGACACTCGCCTTACCATACCACTGCGTTGAGAACGGTAAAAATTAACAATCCTCAGTCGAATGACTGAGCAATACTTCAGTCTCTACCTCACAAATTATCAAACTTCCAAAACTGAAACAAGCTAATAGTGTTTGCGTCCAGACAACTATCGCAAACGTACTCTAGAGCGACTCAAGAGCAACTAACTAACTGAACATTTCCATATCCGAGTTTCATTGAAGTTGCACTGAATTTCGTTTTCGATGCGGCTACAACTTTCTTCCATGGTAAATGTTATCTTTGACTTAAATACTTTTTTGGATTTAATCTTCGTTCATATGATTTTGAATTTATTCTATAGATGTTTGATAACAAATCTTTGATAATCCTTTACTTAGATCTTCCCTTGTTGTGTGATATTCTCAGTATTTGAATGATATAGGTGTTATTCAAAATATTACCAGTGTAGATTTTATCGTCAATCGTTCCCGTCACTGTCGAGATGACTCTTTTCCCTACTTTAAGTTTTCACAAAGTTCGTTAATTGGGGTTTGCTGTCCTTGGGGCGTTACGTAGGTCAACGAGGTCTCTAGTGAAGGGAAGAACCTAGTGAAAACAGTTATTTTCGGGTTTGCAGCCGGATCCCATCAACATTCTGCCACGTTATTTCGGCTCAGAGACGTCCGGCCATCTTCAGGTGAGTAAACGAAGTACTGAAGAGACCTGATGCAGGCATGGTATTTATAGCGAATTCCACTCATGCGAATCGTACTGGCGGTTTACGGCGCATGCGTTAGGAGGTGAGGTCTCCTCAGAGCGTTGCTTCTTATTATTATAATTGTGCATGGCCCTCCGTATTTGCGTACTTGTCTGCGGAGACCTAGCACTGAACAAACGCTCGGTGAGTTGCTGGACATGACGTCTGTCTTCATGGCAACAAGGTCGGTCAAAACTGTCTGATCAGCCGCGTTCCGGCCACCCACACACAGCTACGACTTCTGTAGTGCTGGAACGTGCGGACACTCCCATTTGAGGTATTCGACGGATTACAATCAAACACCCTGTAGCACAACCGGACGTCTCTGTTGCT
The DNA here is from genome assembly GCF_021461395.2 of Schistocerca americana. Taxonomy (NCBI): domain Eukaryota; kingdom Metazoa; phylum Arthropoda; class Insecta; order Orthoptera; family Acrididae; genus Schistocerca; species Schistocerca americana. The sequence continues at coordinate 189,162,961 of NC_060122.1, read as the reverse complement.
AGTGCTGCCACACTTGTTCACCAGTTAGTGTATGTGTACCCGTTGGGTTCCTTGCCGCCGAACAAGAGGGCCATGTGTGCAGATGTTTCTTTTTTCTTTTGTGCGTTACAGGGCTGATGGTGACCACTTCGAACCGGAAATTCAACGGCTATCCATGGGGTGGCGCAACTTGGGACTTTCTTCTGCTCCGCGAGAAGCAGTACGTAGATGATGGGGGGCTGTTGATGCTGCAACACGTTGAGTCCTTCGTCGACCACTGTACTGGCATCATGCGGGCACACAGGCTCTCCCAGTAAGGTGGCGTAAGCCATAGCCGAAACGGTTGCGCTCTCAAACTGAGGTGGTGGGGAGAGAGCTCCTTTGACTCTGACCAATAACAGAATGACAAAAGACTGGAGCTATCGTTTACCTTTGCCTTTGTTGTCAACCGTCTTTCTTTGCTAAACCATCACACGCAAGTGGAGTTGGCATTAACTTCAGATTATCCGTGCTAACTGTAATTCCCTACAAAAATATTTGATTTACAGACTCACTCATATCCACTCACACATGGTTAAAAATGGGACTGGATATGGACGGGAAACGATATCAACACCTATTGTAATAACATATGTACATGTGAATGTATGTATTTCTGTACATCCCAAATTTATTAACCAGTAACGGATTTCAACCAAACTTGGTGTACACATCATTTAATCTCAGGAAAGAATCGGTGCTGGGGTAACAATCACCTACTCAGGAGTGGGGCCGGGGCTTAAAAAGCGGAGTTGCCCACGACGCGCGAACACCTGTAATTCTCCACCGAGTATTTGAGAATGAGAGCATTTAGTGACTTACAACGAACTTTACACACCATTTCAAACATTTATGGAAATTTTTCTCGCTGAGAACCCAAATAAAATGATGAAAGGATAGAAAGTTCTCCATTACTACGTTTTCGCTGTTCATGCAGTAAACTGCTACATGAAGTACGACTTTGTAATTTATCAATTCTTTACTACCAACTGTATTCGCGATAATTTTGCAGGCAGTATTCACATAAACAACTGAATGCACTAGAAAAGATACATAATTATCTGACATATCGTTCAGGAGGTACGACTTCATAAACTCTGAGATGCGTTAGAATGGAACTGTAGTGCGAAATTAACTGCAGGCACAGGTGAAAAATATATGAATGTACGTGAAAAATTATATTATTTTCTGACACATCGGCCAGGAGGTACGACTTCATAATAACTGAGATGCGTGAAAATGAAACCGTACAGCGAAATTCACTGGAGTTACAAGTGGAATACGTGTAGAAATCATTGATAAATATGTTGAATATTTGTAAAATATATTTGACAAGTGCGTATGCAGGCAAAGGCACAGGCATAAAGTACATCCTAATCTCCTGCAACAACGCTGTCAGCCAAATCAGATACACATACCAGTTACGCCGGCCGGAGTGGCCGAGCGGTTCTAGGCGCTACAGTCCGGAACCGCGCGACCGCTACGGTTGCAGGTTCGAATCATGCCTCGGGCATGAATGTGTGTAATGTCCTTAGGTTAGTTAGGTTTAAGTAGTTGCGATTCTCGATTCCCAGGATGGAGGACCTACCTATACACATAGTCAAGTTTGTAGAATGCCACCAGCTTGCGATTACTACTCGCAACTGGCCAATTTTATAGTTCTCGCTGACTCGCGTTTTCTTCATTACACACACCATTGTCAGAAACATGCTGTTTGTGTGTTATACAGTGCTTTTGGGTGTTTGTGCTGGTGGTGGTGAGTTTCATTTTCACTAAAACTCGATGTTGAGTCCTTTGTATATATGCAGTTGGGTATATCGAACTTAACTTTTAATCATCTTCTGGTTCTATGGGGAATGCTGTGGACTCTGTTTATGACATTGCTGAGCTGTTGTATGTGAATTGGAAACTTATCATGAAAAATTGTCTTTCTTACAGAATGAAGTAAATATATTGTTTTGTTTATTTGGTGTCTGACTATGGATTCAAATGCTTTGTCATCAATGTGACATAAAATGAAACTGGTTAGGAATCCATAATTAGAGCTCTCAAGAAGAAGCCAACTTGTTGTGAGCAGCATTATATCAAACAAGACATAATATGGTTGTTTGACTAATTTCAGAATATTGGTTATCTCTTCTGATTCGGGAATGTCGTTCTTATGTTCTAACCATTGTTTGAGGATTTTGATGGTATCTGTTTTTCGAATACTTTTGTATAAGTATGTTTAATTCACTGGTATGAACATCACTGCTGTGAGTATGTTTCAGGGTTTGAACTTTTATAACATGGTCTATATGTAGGCAAGCTGCCAGTGTCCGTGAGTATACAGTGGTTTTAAAGAATATGTGTTTTTCTTAGTTACGTGACACGTAGCAGGACATCTAAAATTTTCAACTGGATGGGCTGGAATATCCTGATAATCTATTTATGGTCATCTGTTTAGAATATGGTCATGTGTGTAGAACATGTGTGAGACGGGCTCGGATCGGTTTTAAACCACTGTAATTATGTCCTGTTAATGTACCTCAGCTCCCCATTGTGGGATAACTATATCATATGTGTTATAGCTTATTTTCCTGTGCTTTCTTTCACGTAAAAATCCTGATCACCAGCTGGCAGTTTGCACTGCCTGGTAAATGATGCACACATAGTAGTCAACCCATCAGTATTCCATTTGTCTCTGAGCAATAAAAACTACCCTTATTTTATTGTTACGTTGGGGATTAAGTTTCGTTGTCATTTACGTATAGTGATGAACGTATGTTTATTATTCTTTTATAGTTATTTGTATTGGATAACATGTGTTTAAAGCTGAGCTCCAAACACATTATGAAAATGAATGTGAGTAATACTGTCTAATTCTTTCCTGAACTATTGCATTTATTTACCCTACAATTAATTCGAATATGCCATATCCAAGTGCAATTAAATGGAAAGCATAAATTAATAAATAACTGTACTGAAATTAAAGCTACTGTGTACTCTATCCAAAATTGAAAATGTGCTTCATGAGGTCTAAATCGCCAAAATGAATGAAAGTAATCACCTGAAGGGAAATGAACTGACCCACAGGTCAATGACAGTGTAATACGAATTGTGAAATGTGCGGTATACTCCGTGTTTAGCAGATTGTATGCCCTGCAACCAGGTAACATAAAAAATTTAAGAGGTCATCAAATGAGCCTTAGTTATCATGTCACAACAAGACAGAGGAATCTTTACACCTAAAACACGTGTTATGTCACTGGTTGATAATGAATGTTTCACGTAGATCTGGTAAATCTTAGAATACTTTTAGTCAGCTTAGTGTGGGAACTTCAGTATTACACACAATAGCAAGCAACATTTGAATTAATATATTTTTACTACTTTAATATTACCAGGGTGCTCTGCTAAAACTTGTAGCCTTGGAAAAAGTTCTGAAATAGGCAGGTACCAATCTGCAATTGAACGTGTCACACTTATCATCCAATCAATGAAAGTTAACGCAAAACTCTAGTGTGAAATCGTGGTATACTGTCTAATTATTTACAATTAATGTACAAGGTGTCTGTAATTAAAGTTTCATTTTCAGATTGCTGTAGAAACAGAACCACTGCTCAGAATGGGGTCAAATTTTAACAATATATTATTGACAAAGGGAGAAAAGTCATGGATTAAATAAATACCAAAATTGGACCAATGGATGGCGCTGTATGCATCAGACGTCGGGCATAAACATACCTGCTGCACACGGCTGTTTGTAAGTTTGCGTGCACGACGCCCTACATAACAGTCTCTATGAACAATCGCGCGCTGTTCTGAACCACATCTACAAGAACAATGAAAGTGCGCCAGTAGCCCTGCAGAAGTTTCATACGTTCAAGGGTACGAAAAAAGGCATTTACCCGATACGCCAGTGGGTGGAAAGCAGTTGATCCGACGTCTGCTGAGGATGTGGCCGCAGCACTGGAGGAGGAGTCGAGAGGCGGTGGGCAAACAAGCAGTTCGAACCGAACTGCCGGAACGTTGGACATGCCTGCAATGACGGTGTATAAAATCCTACGAAACATCCTGCATTGCTGTCCACAGAAAAAATTTGCCTTGTGTAGGAGTTACTTGCTGCTGAACTGACAACCTTGGCTCTGGAATTTCTTTCTCATGCGGACTAGGACTATGAAGGGCCAGGGGACATTCTGTGGACAGACGAATCCCATTTCCATCTCCAAGAACATGAGGGCATCGTTTATCGTAAGCCGTAATTTTTCGACGAGGTGAATCCTGCGGGCCCTGTTCCTTTTACCGCCACTGATAAACGCTGTGAAAGTCTTTTGCACACTACCGTCATTCCAACGCTTCACAGAAAGGCTGTGCGTGTAGGATCATTTTTGCGGAAGATGAAGTTCTTCTGCAGGTTGCACAACAAGTGAAGTGGCTGCTGAAGAGGCATTTAGGAAATCTCACGATATTTTCCTGCAGCCCGGGCGTCCAGACCAGCTGATCCTAACCTACGTGACTTCCGGCAGCGTACTAACTGAAAGATGTTGCTTTCAGCGCTCCAACTGTGAAAGTAAGTTGAACTGAACGCATACGTTGCACAACGCATTCTGGAAGAACTCCCGATACACTCTGATTTGTCGTGGAACACGCTATCTCTTGGTATCAGCTAGTGGCACAAAATGGTGAACAGCGTATTGAATCTGTCTTGCGTCTCAAGATAATGATAAACCGAAGTCACTTTGCTTTTTTATGCGATTTTTGGCAGAAGAACAATTCAAAACTGATTTTGCCCATCCGTGATGGATGGGCTTACCTAATTAACAGTGCAATTATTGTTGACTGCCGAACTTCTGCAACCATGCTCATTGAACAGCACGGGTGGTGTAATGGGCAGCTCAAACCATGGTCTACGTACTGCGATTAATCTGTAATTTGTACACGAGCCGATTTACGTTAAGATAATAATCTTGCGGTTGACGCTCTTCTTTTTTGTGTTTGCTCTAACAACACCTACATACAAAAAAGCAGGAACTCAGTGTTAAACTATTCAAAATTCACCTGAAACTACGAAATCAAATCAAAATCTCTGAAATATTTAGTGATACCACGAAAATAGTCAAACAAAACACAGAAACACAAACAAAATCAAAATGGAGGAAAGAACAACAAAAACTAAACAGTTTTTGAAAACAAAATAAAATCTTTATACATAAAAATAGAAAACAAACTAGGATACATTCTACAAAAGTCTTGGGAACCTTACTGACATACAACTAACTAACGCAAAGTTCAATGCAGCTTTGGGAAGAGAATTAGTTATAGAAGAAATAAGATGAATAATAAAGGAAAACAAAAACAACATATTGACACGATCAAAAACTGAAGATGGAAAAACCTCCACAAAAATAAAGAACGTACTTAAAAGCAATGAGGCGCTCACTATGAGATCAAACAAGGTCAGCACCATGACAATAACAAAACAGGACGAATACACGTACAAAAGCATAAAATTTCTTGAAGTCAACAATATAACAAAGCTAACCAGTGACGCAGCACAAAGATACCAGAGAAACACTCTAACACTTCTAAAAAATATCTCACACATATCCACAAATCTGAAAGCTAAATAGCTGAAACAAAAAAATCCCCAAGCACCGACCCTAAATTGCGTACTAAAGCTCCTCAAGGAGGCATTCTGATATGACCAGTTGTCAATTCAGAACTGAACCCACATACTTACAGAAACATTAGATAAGCACAAATAACAGAAGTATACACAACGCCAAAGAGATGACACAACAAATCAATTGGGTCACCAGTGAGTGGACTACAAGCGAAAATTTTTCTCAATCACATTGAAAATAAAATATCTGAAACAATAGTAAGACCCAAACGATACCACATACTATGTTGGTATCGGTATGTAGATGACATCATATGCCTCCTAGATGAAACAACCACTCACATCCAACAACTGCACAGTGATATAAGCAATAGATACCCAAAAATAAAAATTCACCATGGAAACAGAACACGACAAAATTTTAAACTCCCTTGACCTCACAGTAAAAGACACAACAACCAACACGAATGCTTCATGTTCAGGAAAGTGACCGCCACCAGCACAGGAATTCACAAACATTATAATCATCTGATTGTGCACAAACTAGCTGACTTCCCATATATGCCACACAGACTGAACAAAACTCCACTCAATCAAAACAACTATAAGAATGAATTCCAGACAATCAGCCAAATAGCTGTAATGAATAGATATGACACGAACACCGTAGATAAACTGAACCACAAAATTAAAAATGACACCCAACACACCAAAACATAAACCTTCTCACCAATTTACAAACACAGAGAACACACATGTGGACACACATGAACAAGAAACACCCACAACGACAAACAAATCGTTCAGTCTCACCTTTTTTTTTTTGGTCATCAGTCTACTGACTGGTTTGATGCGGCCCGCCAACAATTCCTTTCCTGTGGTAACCTCTTCATCTCAGAGTAGCACTTGCAACCTACGTCCTCAATTATTTGCTTGACGTATTCCAATCTCTGTCTTCCTCTACTGGTTTTGCCCTCTACAGCTCCCTCTAGTACCATGGAAGTCATTCCCTCATGTCTTAGCAGATGTCCTATCATCCTGTCCCTTCTCCTTATCAGTGTTTTCCACATATTCCTTTCCTCTCCGATTCTGCGTAGAACCTCCTCATTCCTTACCTTATCAGTCCACCTAATTTTCAACATTCGTCTATAGCACCACATCTCAAATGCTTCGAATCTCTTCTGTTCCGGTTTTCCCACAGTCCATGTTGTACTACCATACAATGCTGTACTCCAGACGTACATCCTCAGAAATTTCTTCCTCAAATGAAGGCCGGCATTTGATATTAGTAGACTTCTCTTGGCCAGAAATGCCTTTTTAGCCATAGCGAGTCTGCTTTTGATGTCCTCCTTGCTCCGTACGTCATTGGTTATCTTACTGCCTAGGTAGCAGAATTCCTGAACTTCATTGACTTCGTGACCATCAATCCTGATGTTAAGTTTCTCGCTGTTCTCATTTCTACTACTTCTCATTACCTTCGTCTTTCTCCGATTTACTATCAAACCACACTGTGTACTCATTAGACTGCTCATTCCGTTCAGCACATCATTTAATTCTTCTTCACTTTCACTCAGGATAGCAATGTCATCAGCGAATCGTATCATTGATATCCTTTCACGTTGTATTTTAATTCCACTCCTGAACCTTACTTTTATTTCCATCATTGCTTCCTCGATGTACAGATTGAAGAGTAGGGGTGAAAGGCTACAGCTTACAACAACAAAGCAGCCCACACAATAGCCAACATACTCAAAAAACAAGGGCTAAAAGTAGCCTACAGGAAAGACAACACAACACAGAGGAATCTTAGGACAACCAACATAAGCCCAAAAAACATAACACATCTGGTATTTAACAACTACCACGTCAGGACTGCAAATCAGTTTATACAGGACAGACAAGCAGAAACGTTAATTACCAGCTACACAGAACACAGAGGAGCATTAAGAAGTGACAGCTGTCATTCCACATTTGCTGAACACCTTATGGTCAAGAAACATACTCCAACAGACATCAATACTGATTTGAAAATTCTCAAATGCAGCAACAGTCCCAAACGAAAACTAATAACTGAAAAAAATTATCAATTACAAAAAGCCATAGTTGCAGGAAAACAAGTGATAAATGAATACACAGCACACTGCAATGGAACTCTAGTCTCTGCCCTCAAATAATTATTAGATAAGACCAACCTATAGAACTCTCCCCCCCCCCTGCCCCACACATACACAAAAAAGGAAAAAAATCCTAAAACCTGTGGTCACTCCTCTCTCTCTCTCTATTTTCACACGAAAAATTATTAATAATAATAATGAGAAATCCTCAATTATCTCTCTCTTTATCTCTCTCTCTCAAACACACACACACAAAATGCACAGACACCTCTGAAAGATTCAGAACAACCGCCAGAAATACCTTCAACTGTTCCACTGTCAGCCATCATGTTTTTACACCTACAACCGTTCCACTGTTCGTCATGTTTGTTTTTACAGATAGCAAACAGTGAAACAGTGACAGTGACAGCTCAGTATATACTGTTTCACGTTGAAGAAGACGAGGAAAAAAAGAAAACGTAAATGTAACATAATGTGAATAGGCACACACACATACCCAGAACCTCCCACACAGAATAAATTAATTTCAGGCAGGCGATAACAGTTTTCAAATCGTGACTCTGGCTCAAATAATTTGTCTACTTTAAGGTGTTTGTGGTTGAAGATAACAAACTGAAATAAAACAGTCACTGTAGAAACATAGTACATCAGGAATACCACACCATGTGGTAGAAAGGTATGAATTCATTTTTTTATGTGTTTCTTCAAATATCTATAATCACGATTTAAAAACTAATGTTTACATGTATACAAGTAGTAAAGAACATGCTTAATGTTTAACAGGCATAATACAAAATCCCACTGAAGATACTGAAACTACAGTGTAACATGTGTGGGACAAAAAAAAAAAAATGTTTTGCTAAAAGCGGACCCCATCCAGAAACATAATTACGTTAATATACTTATAATGCCATATCCCGATAAAATTTTCAATATCTTTTTGTTCTATGACATTTCCCTCGGCGTAAATAGTATGCTGTTCACATTTGACGGCATTCTAAGCAGTAGTTCGCTTTAAACTGGAACTTTAAATAATTACACCACGTACATTCCTGTTGGACTGCAATAGATCATGGGCTAAAGGCGGAGAGTCATTATGTGTTAAGGGTTATATTGGTTAAGCGAATAGTGCAGTCTACGGTAACAGCGCTTCTAAGTGGCTTCAAAACGTTCTTCACAGGTCTTTCAACACGGTGAGACGGAGCAGCTCACCATCCTCGCAGTCTTGTTGGCTCTTTCGAATGCTGCATGTCTGCTGGGTGTGACGTGGTCGTGCAGTGCTCTAGAGAGTGAATCCAACCGCTGTGCTGACCTGGTGCACAAGCTGCTCCTCCTCCCGACGGACGCCTCTGTCGACAATGCCGGACTGCGCCGTCAGCTGAAGCTGTTCTCACAGCAGCTGCTGCATCGTCGTCCCAGCATAACAGCCGCAGGACTTTTCACGATCAGTCTCAATAACCTGTCAACCATGGCTGCGGTTACCATTTCTTACTCGGTCATATTTGTACAGTTCAGTGACGCAAAAGCTAACGCTTGTGTTCAAAAGTAAATAACAAATAGTTGGAACTAGTTTCTGGCACCTTACAAGTCAACAAGAAATTTGCTTTGAGTGAGATTCAGAAATAGTACAGGTTTTGTTTTAGAGATAAGGAAATGGCAGCTGACTGTGAAGAAGGACAACAGAGAGAAGACAAACATTTATGAAATATGAATGAAAAGTAAGGGATAATGTCAAATTTCTATGTATTTGGCAGTATAGGAAGCTAAATTATATAAATTGAAGGGACTCATGTAACAACTTCAGGACATTGGTTTGTACATGGTACAGTCTGTTCTGCTTCTCGGTCCTTAATGGTCTAAGTAAGTGCTCAACATTTAATTGCTACAATATCAACAATTCAAAGTGTAGAAATATCTCCTTTGTTCAAGATTTTAGTTACTTGCTTAATAAGCAATTGTCAGCATGAAACGTATGTTCTACTTAAACAGGTTGGTGCATAAGCTCGTAGCGTTTTGTTTTGCTTGTTGGTATTCTGACTGATATGGGTTAATTAATCGATTGTCGGTGTTAATATGTAGTTCACTGCAGCTATTTAAGTTTTCATATCACCATTTTCCCATTTGGCGATACTGAGTGGAGCTGTGGACGCTAGAAAATGGAGTGATAAATGGTGAAATCTGAGCATCTCCGAGACATTCTTCTGTTTACAGCAGAGTGACACCAGCGGAGGCAGCCAGAAATATTTGCGCCGTGTATGGAGATACTGCCGTTGAACAGAGCACGCTACGAAAATGGATTTTTCGTTCTGATAAGCATCGTTTTGACATTATTGAGTATCCACGCTCAGGGAGACTCACAGGGTTTCATGAAGACCATTTCATCGTATTACGCCACAACGTCCGTCTCATTATACACGAAAACTTACAAATATAATGAACTGTAACTTCCTGGCACATTAAAACTGTGTGCCGGACCGAGACTCGCACTCGGGACCTTTGCCTTTCGCGGGCACGTGCTCTACCAGCTGAGATGATAGAGCACTTGGCGGCGAAAGACAAAGGTCCGGAGTTCGAGTCTCGGTTCAGATGGCTCTGAGCACTATGGGACTTAACTGCTGAGGTCATCAGTCCCCTAGAACTTAGAACTACTTAAACCTAACTAACCTAAGGACATCACACACATCCATGCCCGAGGCAGGTTTCTATCCTGCGACCGTAGCAGTCTCGCGGTTCCAGACTGTAGCATCTAGAACCGCTCGAGTCTAGGTCCGGCGCACAGTTTTAATCTGCCAGGAAGTTTCATATCAGCGCAAACTCCGCTGCAGAGTGAAAATCTCATTCTGATAATGAACTGTGATCATTCCACTATCATGCGACATTAGCATACCGTGGGGAAGATTCAAAAATCGGGTGTCAGGATGTCGCATGCTCTAAGCCAGAATCACATAAATCAGTGGGTGGCCATATGTCCCTCTCTGCTTACACGTCTTCAATTGGCTCGTGAACAACACCGAACCTCATATCCTGTATCATTACTGGTAATGGAAATTAGTGCCTTTGTGCTAACGTAAGGAAAGTTAAGGAATGCTTGATCCCAGACAAAATAGCAACTCCCCTTGCGAAGACCTTCCCGCAATCACAAAAGACAACTTTATGGATCTGGTAGAACAATGACGGTGTGGCGTACTATGAATTGCGTCCCCGAGGTGTAACCATCGTCATTTCTCGTCAACAACTGAGGCATCTGGCAGACGCAATCGAAGAACAACGTCCAGGAAGACTGCGTGAAGTGTTGCTGTTCCACGATAAGGCCTGCTCACATTCTGATGGACTGTCCAAAAACACCGTACAGGTGTTGGTTTGAGAAGTCACTCCACAGTCAAGTTAATCACTCGTTCTTGCGCACCCAGATATTTATATTTTCTGATCTCTGTCACAAAACCTTGAAAAAGCTTTTTTTCTGGATGAAAATGCGATCTGAACATGGTTGAACAAGTTCTCTGCTCCAGAACCATGATTTCTGGAGTAGTGGAATCTGAAAATTACGACAGCGTTGGTAGACATTTGTCAGTAGTGAAGAAGAATATATTATGGGTGAGTAAAGTTTGCGTAGTATGTATCTGTTGTGTATTAAACTAACAGTCAAATGCGACGATGATATGCACCAACCAACTGGTAACATCAGCTTGGATTGGTAGTGGAATCCTAGGCAAATATTCACAGGAGATACCTTTATGTTTCAGCAGGTTCCAGCTCATCACTTCCGCAAACAAAACTTTAAACCAAATCGCCGTAAACATAATAGTATTGCCCTAGCTGTATGTACTGTTAACCTTGAGGATTATATAGTTAACAAGGGATATCTTACCGTTACAGGAGTGTGTTATTGTCAACTTTATTGTTTTACTACGAGGGTAATTGCATACTTTTCGAGTATACTTCAATACTTACTGCGATTTCTGTCTGTTTCCAAGTGTTTATATAGCTTCCTACATCCGGTGACTATCAGTAACTGACAAAGCAGTTTCAAAACTGTCTACCTAACAATAGTGCAAAAGGTATCTAACATTTCGCTTCAAATAACAGCCATACGAAGCGAGTTCTGTCGTCCGGCCCCTTGCGGCCAGTGCAGCTGACGGGTTAAACGTGGTTTAACCACTCGTGTACTGAGTTGCGCCTGTGAGGCAGCACACCATGTTACTGCCAAATTTTAGCACATCTAGATAAGAAACATTAGTTACACTTGCTTCACCAAAAAAAAGGAGACCCTTAAACTTATCCCCGCGATATGGCAGAAAAAAGATTCAGCTAATTTAAGTGTCATTGCAGCTGTACCATCTCGTGAGGATTTTCTAATCTCCAGGTGCGCAAAATATGTGTATTCACACTTCCACTAAGGTGAAAAGCTGATTCGTCACTGATCGAGAAATCTTCATCGCCATGCAGCAACATTTCGTATGGAAAGTTGGTACTTAAGACGTAGTTTGTAGCGTTGAGAGTTTGTAGCAACTGCAGACAATAGCAACATAGGTGAAAGTGTCCTCTTAAAAGTTTCCACACAAACGTCACTGGACCTGTTAATTCACGACTAGCCTTCCGAACTCGTTTCTTGGGTCTACGCCTGAAAGACTCTCTCACTCGTTCATCACGTTCTTCAGTCACTATTGATGGTCATATTCTCTTTCCTTTGCATTGACAACCCTTCCGAACTCGTTTCTTGGGTCTACGCCTGAAAGACTGTCACTCGTTCATGACGTTCTTCAGTCACTATTGATAGTCATATTCTCTTTCCTTTGCATTGACAACCGGTTTGAAAAGAACTGTTTGAGTTTCTCTTTCATTTGACGTGTTTTTTATAATTGTAAGTCGAATATAACAAAAGCTACAAAACCTTAAGACCCAGGTATTCATTTCGCATAATTTCTTTTACAATAAAGTCAGATAGAAACATAATGCGAATATGTTTATTTGTACACTACGATCAATACTTGCTCGTCGTTCTGATTTTTACAAGCGTTTCACTATCTACAGAAGACATTTAATTTTCGTACAAAACCTGAACTAAGTCAAGAAATGTACAGGAGTTTATCAACTGAAAGCACTACATGAGAAATTCCTTCACCAGTAAGCAGGTTACATGAAGATGCAGCGAAGCAGCGTTCTATTTACGACAAACGTGTAGTCTTAGGAAGGTTAACAGCTCAGGGTACATACACCTACTGAAGTAATGGAAGCACGGTAGGGAAGAATGTTCCAGAGAAGAAGGCAAATGCAGTTCTTGGTGAAATACAGGCGTGATGTGGAGACAGTGGATCGTCAGTAACAGTAAACAATATGGTTAACATTCAGCTTAGAGCTAACTATTTCCGCTTGGAGAAATCACTACATGAGTTTGAAAGGCAATCATACCATTAAGCAGTTTGTATGCACGTACTAAAGCGTACACTTAAGAAAACAGTTAATTTTCCAACATTACGTAACCAGGTGCAGCCTAAAGGCATCTGATGTGACGCAATGCTGCCGAATAGGACCTTTAACAGTCCTATACCGATAGCCACTGCCAGCATCAGGGGCACGATGGAATGAGCTCTGCCGCTCTCTATATAGGAATAACTTGCCTGGGGAGCAGAATATTTGCTGATAACCTCTAACGGAGCATTTTGAATCAGGGTAAAGTCATTGCTTATAGTTTTCGGCTTGTTCCCCACAGAAAATACCGTCAGATGTCTTTCTCTTTCATATTTGCTCAAAGAACGCACACTGGACATGGTCCATATGTTAAACGCAAATCTACTTAACAAGAAATTCCATATGAGACACTAACGTAGCAAAGGCACTAGGCCTCATGTGATATGCACCGGCGGGGCTACGAAAGATACTCGAACTTCCGAAAAACCCTTAAGCTGCGCCGGCCGGAGTGGCCAAGCGATTCTAGGCGCTACAGTCTGCAACCGCGCTACCACTACGGTCGCAGGCTCGAATCCTGCCTCGGGTATGGATGTATGTGTTGCCCTTAGGTTAGTTACGTTTAAGTAGTTGAACCTTAAGCTGCACTATGTCCCACCCAGTCTAGCTTCATGGTTCAAATGGCTCTGAGCACCCAGTCTAGGCATGATTCACCTGTTGACAAGGCATAGTCTTTATCCGTAGTACTTATTTGTACAATGTCGCCAACAAGGATGGGAATGTGACTGCAGAATGGTTGATTCCCTTCATCACATCCTGTTCCGATGTCAACTGTACAAATTACGCAGATTAGAGTGATACAAGTAAACTGATTAAAAGTGAGTGCACAGGACCCAGAAAGTGGTGAGCGTCGGGGCAGTTGCAAGTTTCTGAACGGTGTACAATTATTACTTCCATAGGCGTCATACAAGTGAGCAAAACAGGCAACCCAACACCAGTAGTGAAGGATTCAGTAAAGGTCAGTGAAAATGAAAGCCAAAGTGAGAGCGATGCCAGCGACGAGAAAATTAGGTAATCAATACGTGCAGCAAGTTAATTGTATTGAAATGTTCACGTTCGTGAACCTCACCCAACATCGCCATCTCCTATTGCCACTGGTAATGTAGCTACGACAAGGAGGACAGTACATGCCAACCGCACATTTACGTAAATGCTAAGGATTAGTATTTTTAATCTAGTCGTAATTTCAGTTTTTGCGTAACGGTTTCGTTTATTTAGAGAATACAAGCAGCTTAAACTAATGAATTTTTTGAAACGTCGTTCGCTCTAGAAACCAATCGGTAGATCCACAGATTTCGTGGAGTACACCAGTGGCAGAAAACGTTGTTGTCCTAGCAGCATATGTAGTCATGGTCACTAAGAGTTAATCCCTGCTGATTTGTGATCAGACCTGAAGTATTTTCGGGACTCTCACACAACAGTGGACAGTTGCTAGGATTATGTTGGATTGCTGCTCCTTGTTTTGTTTTCTTTTGAAGTAACTTGGTTCGTCATGTGTGATCGAGTTTGATCTCCAATTTTCGACTTTTGGTTATGTTTTACGATTCCTTTGTACTAAAAGGCGCTTCAATGATTACTTTTTGCTATAAGTGGATAAAAATAGTACACTATTTGTACTGATTCATGAGATTAAGTTGGATTGGGATTCACGCTGAGGGATCCCCTGACGTGGGCTTAATTTTAATAGCATTTTATTTAACATGCAGAATATCAACATACAAAATTTAAGTCACTCTCGAAAAACAATTAATTCTTTGTAGCCTGCATTAATCTTAGAGGGGCTCAAATAATGGCACTAAATATCCAAGATGATTAAATAGTCTGGCTCTGAACTGGGCAATTATCATCAATGTAAAGAATCACACTAAATTGAAAACGGCCCTTACTGTAGTCGAATCGGCATAAGATGATTCTCGACAGTTAACAGCGCCATAGAGACGTTTACAAAATCACGTTACGTTTTTGACTGAGAAGGGTGCGCAGAGCTGCAGCGCCCAGCCCACCGCCTTTGTTAGGGATTAATTTAACCCAAGTCGAAAAGAGGTATGATACTGACCCCACTGTAATGGCAGTAATGTAAATATAATGTAGTTATTTAATAATAATATTATGTGGGGTCAGCGTAAATTTGCTGATGCAGGAAAGAGGGTGGGAGATGGAGGACACCCTGACTACATTCATAAAATAAGGAATTCATTAATTTCATTATTGTCTGGCATTAGAAAACGACTTAATTAACACTTCAAAAAATCCAAGGGAGTCCTACAACTATACTCTCTTTAACAATGATCATGATCAAACGGTATTCAAATAGCCAAGGTCTAATTTCGACAACAAATACTGGTTCTAATTAAAACCCGTAGCGCTTATGTGGTAGCGGTTTCCAAAAATAGCAGTTGTAGGGTACTAGTAACTTCCAGCTGGTAATTATCGAGCAATAACGGAGCAGACCTCGTTAAACATAAGGTACATATAAATTAGTAAACGAAACAGCTTCCACAGTTGAGAAGGAAGGTAATTCAGCATTCATACAGAGAATGGCATTTCCTCTGCATATGTGACCGTCAGGGTACCGCTTTCATCAAGTCATTAAGGATGGACAAATGGTAGATCACGGTGGTTATATGCAAAAAAAAAGGAAAGCACTCATACACACATCACACATGCAGCCAACATACCACCCATAAGGAATTGTCCCTTGCTATTGAGAATCAAGGAAACAGTGCGACACATGGCAAAGAAGCACAACTATTTTGCCAGGAGAGGTGCTAAAATGAGGCAAAATGTGAATTCATTTGCGAGTCGCAAAACAAAGCGAAATTTACCATTCATTTACATATTAGATAGACCCAGACAGTTTAATTCTATTGAGCTACAGTACCGACATCTTCACATGGTATGACAGACATGTGACTGAACATACATGAATGTACTGACAAGAAAGGGCTAAACATTTTACCCAAAATTATGTAAGCAGGGAATTTTGCACAAATATTAAATAATATATTAATGACTAGTACTCATTCGACATGATTACTGCCATGTCCAAGTGGGTTTGTCATCGACACAGCTGCACATCTTTCGAAGTCCGTTCATTGATGAAAATTTTGTGAATTTATATACTTCGTCGAGGTCATTAATTTTTCTTAAAATACCAGAGAATTTACTTTGAGAAGCACCAGAAATCGTATGATTCCTTTGTGTGATCAAAATCGCATGGGCATGTGGCCTGAACATAAAGCATTTTCACTGAAATTGCAGGAATTCGTACTAAAGCATTCTTGTAGTCATTTCAGCAACCAGAATCTCTAATCAGATCCTAACAATGAAAGAGAACAAGTTTAAGAGTGTTGACTCACTTAATCAACATTCTAACACCTCTGTGATATCCTCTGCAGGGGGAAAATGCTATTGCGTTGTACTCACAGAGCGTGTCTCTCAAACGCATCCACCATCAGATGGCACATTAAAAGTAGTCATAGTGGAAAGGAATACTCTAAAGAGGCTCACCAAACCCTCGAAACATTCATACACACTTACAGAATAAAGGTACTTATGCTGGTACTCTACATACAGAGGCAAAACCTAAGAATCAAAAAGTTCCTTTCTTCCTTAATTTATGGCTATGGTGGTAACTTTCCACGGGACCATACTATTGAGGTCATCGGTCCCTAGGCTCACACACTACCTAATCTAACTTACGCTATGAACCTCACACATACTCATGCCTGAGGTAGGACTCGACCCTCCGACGGAGGGACCAGCGTGGAACGTGGCAAGGCGCCCTAGACCGTGCGGCTACCGTGCACGACTCTCCCATAACGTTAGCTACCACACAAACATGCAGCGAAGATAGGGACAACATAACAACAAGATTAGTTATATGCAGAGCTCTAACAGATCACGTTCATCACCCCCTTCCTTGAGAAAAGAAAGTGAGTCTAAAGTTGCCTTTCATTGGAAGGTAATTACCGAAGCATATTCTATACGGATTTTCTTCGTGATTACACCAACTAAGGTCCTCGAGAAAATGAATCATAATCATTACATAATTGTTTTGATAGAAGCCCAATATACATAAACAGATTTTCATGACGGACCAGAACTCGCCATTTTCTAATCATTAGCAAGAATAATCAGAGGAGAAAATTGCACCTCCCGAACACATAAGAATAAATTTCATTGCATAAGTGTATTGACACGCTGAGATAAATGGAGGTCGTCTCCTGTCCGAATAGCATAAGTGGACACATTGTAGAGATTTATATTTCAGTAAATACGATACATTTGATGTAAGGTATGGCAGTTACGTAAGTCCAACGAATGGAAATGGCAATGAGCGTTTGGCGTCATTGGCCCGTAGGCCTCTTACGGGGCAGGTCCGGCCGCCCTGTAGCAGGTCTTCTTACATTCGACGCCACATTGAGCGACCAGTGCGTGGGTTGGGGATGAAACGATGATGAAGACAACACAACACCCAGTCACTGAGTGGAGAGAATCACCGTCCCAGCCGGGAAATCGGGCGCCTTAGGACGGCAGTCCGCCACGCTGACCATTCAGCTAACGGGGCGGACAGTCGAACAAATGAAAAAGGGTCGGTGCTGGGGCCACTGCTGTTCCTAATTTATGTAAATGATATGCCTTCTAGTATTACAGGTGATTCAAAAATATTTCTGTTTGCTGATGACACCACCTTGGTAGTGAAGGATCTTGTGTGTAATATTGAAACATTATCAAATAATGTAGTTCATGATATAAGTTCGTGGCTTGTGGAAAATAATTTGATGCTAAATCACAGTAAGACTCAGTTTTTACAGTTTCTAACCCACAATTCAACAAGAACTGACATTTTAATCAGACAGAATGGGCATGTTATAAGCGAGACGGAACAGTTCAAGTTCCTAGGCGTACGGATAGATAGTAAGCTGTTGTGGAAAGCCCATGTTCAGGATCTTGTTCAGAAACTAAATGCCGCTTTATTTACCATTAAACAGTATCTGAAATAAGTGTCATTTCAACACGAAAAGTAGTATACTTCGCATATTTTCATACGCTTATGTCATATCGTATTATTTTTTGGGGTAATTCTTCCGATTCAAAAAGGGTGTTTTTGGCTCAAAAACGGGCTGTTCGAGCTGTGTATGGTGTAAGTTCGAAAACCTCTTGTCGACCCCTACTCAATAGTCTGGGAATTTTGACATTGCCCTCACAGTGTGTATTTTCTTTAATGTCGTTTGTTGTTAGCAATATTAGCTTATTCCCAAGAGTTAGCAGCTTTCACTCAGTTAATACTAGGCAGAAATCAAATCTGCATGTGGAATGCACTTCCTTGACTCTTGTGCAGAAAGGAGTGCAGTATTCTGCTGCATCCATTTTCAATAAGCTACCACAAGAACTCAAAAATCTTAGCAGTAGCCCAAACACTTTTAAGTCTAAACTGAAGAGTTTCCTCATGGCTCACTCCTTCTATTCTGTCGAGGAGCTCCTGGAAGAGATAAAAAATTAAGCAAATTCCAGTGTTACATTCTTGATTTTCTTTATTTAAACTAACGACTTGTCGCCTGAATATGTTTCTTATATTTCATTTTATCTGTTTCTACAATCGTGTTATAATTTCATGTATTGACTCGTTCCATGACCATGGAGACTTCTCCTAAATATGGTCCCACGGAACAATAAATAAATAAATAAAAATAAAAAAAGCAAAATAGATGGATGACGGTCTTTGGTTCGTCACATAGTTGAAACAAGGAAATCGAATAGTAGTTAATTTGTACAAAAGTAAGTTCAGAAATGAGACGTCTAGGGGCTAAATGTTTACAGTAATATGGAAATTAATTTAAATCATATGCAGTGCACTGCTAAAGAACGTGACACTATAAACGTCTAGTTATTTAACATAAAATAACAACAATAACATACCCGAAAAACGATAGCCATTAGAAGTTAATGAGCTATCTTAAGTCGTGTAATGAGTGTGTAAATTAATAAATCAAATAGGAAATCTGTACATACTTATCTATGAAATCAGCTAACAACAGAATAAAGAAGAAAAAAGAAGTTTCTTATATAAAAGGAAAAATTCAAGGTCAAGTCAACTCATTGTCATCGAAGCATCACGTCAACAAAAGAAAACCTCTACATGTGTATATTACTACACTTCAGGCAAACCCGTTAGAGTAAATTACTGACTTTACCCATTAAAAAGAAGTATTGTTGTCAAAATAATTACACATAGACCATCAATATTGGAAGTATTACACAAACACATCATAGATAATGAAATCTTATTAGTTACTTTCAAAATCCTGAGAGGGAAAAGATGACAACAGAAAAATAAACAAGTAACATGTGGCGAAGAGTTCTCGGGCTTCCAGCCGGGTGGCGATGTCTTCAAACTGCGACGTTTCGACGAGTGACATACTCATCATCTTCTGGCGAAGTGACTGACTTTGCCAGAAGATGATGAGTATGTCACTCGTCGAAACGTCGCAGTTTGAAGACATCGCCACCCGGCTGGAAGCCCGAGAACTCTTCGCCAGCTGTATACGCCGGGAAAGCATACATTCACATTTAAGTAACATGTGTTTACAGAATTTTATGTTTTCACATTAGGTGATGAGAGCATGTTCTCAGACTCCTGGTTGGGAGACGGTGAAGTGTTTATGGGGAAAACTTAGAGGCCACAGCTATCAGTTATTTTCACAATTCTCGCTGTTCGGAACATTCTGTGAAAGCATCATCATTCCTTCGTTTCATGTTTCTGTGATGTCTTCAGTGAAGAGGTTAGACTGCCTCTTAGACATAGACCATCAAACCCACCAGTGTACATGCTGAGTCATCTGCATGTTGAACTGGTTCATGTTGTCAAGTTCACCATCCTGGTGACTGGCTTAATCCTACTATTCAGACAGTAGTTAAGGCCATATGTCTCCCTACTTCAAATCACCATAGTACTGACCAGTCAGCAGACTTTCACAATTTTCATCAGTATACAAATGTAGGGAGTATCTACGTCGTTTGGTATGATTCATGCATGGCACTTCAGGAACTGCACTGTACGTCCACATTTCAAGTTCAATTTATTCTTAGGATTAGTCTCATAACATGATGTAGTAGAGTTTGTATCAAAGCACAGTCGCATCAGCTTATTCTTCTTTCTACGCTTTCATTGCCATGGAGTTGCGATTATCAGCATACACCCAGGTAGCCAAGTTCCAAGAACGTGTTCCAGTGAATCTTCACGCTTCAAGCAAGAGTTTGTTCATTTGCACTCTCCATCTGTCGGGTGGAATTGCAGCAAGAACTAGCGCTTCCGAAACAGCAAGTGTTTCAAGGTCGTCCAGTTCATCTGAGCGAATAGAGCAAAGTTCCCCCACAGGTAGAGGCTGGGATGTGTGATGTCGGAGGGGGCAGGTCTTAGTGGCTATCCAGAAGTCACTGCACTTCACCCTCTCATAAGCTAACCCCACATGGAGGACTGTCACATTCCTGTAAACCGGGAGCTACAAAGGTGAGTGAAAAGACACTCCATCGTCTCACGATCTCTTTACACGCCACCATATGTTCTTTCAGCAGACTTCCACATACATTAGAAGAAAAGAGATTACGAAGGCTTAAATATTGATTCCACACTCGGTGTTACACAAGTGAAGATCTTTAATTGGGAATCGAATCTCATGTATAAGTTACTGAGTTATTACAATCTTATGTTCTCTCTCATTCCAACAATTCCTTCTAACATCACAAGTCGCTATCTTAGAATCAAACCTTTTTGTTTCAGCCTCGACAATTTACCAGGCCAGTATATAGACTCTGGTCTCAATAGTTTCCCGTTACCCGTTTCTTCTTAAATTTTCTTAGGCAAAAGTTTTCCTAAAATTCACAACATCAAAAGCGTTTACAAATGGTTCCAGTTTCAAATCACAGAATATACAAAACGCAACATAAAAGACGATACATTTCCATCATTATACACTAAAAGATTGAACAATACGATATCTTAAGAAATCGTCAACTCAATAAAGTACCTAAAAAATACAAAGAGAACTTATCACTGCCATCATATCTTCAATAGAATCACAGTACCTTGCTTTTCGTCCAAGCATAACTATTCTGCCTACAGTTTCACAGGCAATAAGTATTGCAACCTGTGCTCCTTCTGCGTCCACAATCACATTAGGGGTTAGGATGCGATGGTGTGATGTTGTTCGTCAAGAAGCCTGGAAAACTTCTAACAGGGGCCATTTTGTTTATTTAGTAATATGTAGGACCACACAAGAATCTCTTTTCTCACATAGAAAGATTTTTCCGCTTCTTTCTACGATCAGCATTATTCAAAAGCTCTGTTGCTCTCTTCAGTTTCTTTAGCTACCAGTCGATAATCAAGTACCTCCGTAGACAACGCCTATTGAGCTACACACTTATTTCTTTAATCAAGTTTTGGGACTCTATGTTCATTAATACGAAAATTGGAGGCACCTCAGTATGTACATTAGGTAAGAACATCTTGAAGTGATTTTAGATTATTATACCACGTATAATGCTTTGCGTGACAATATAGACGACAAAGTTTCCCCAATACCCACATCATTGTTACCGCTCGGACTGAGGACAAATCTTACAGTTAAATGAATATCAGTTGACGTCGAACTCTCTTCATCACTTTCAGCAGCAGTTTTTATTTAAACTTTGTTCCATCGTTAGAAATTACGGATCTCAAATGCAGCGGTAACGGTGTCTATCCACAGTGAGTTAAAGGTAAAGCACTATACTCTTAACTCAGATGTCACTAATATTTATGAGAAAATAACTCCGTTCTCTTAACTGGCCTATACAAATCGTTTGCGGCTACATCTCACAACCTAAACAGAATTATTATGCAGACAGGAGTAACAAAGGACACGCTGACTGACTTCAGATTCGTGGAGGTCCCACACTTCATTAGTACTCAATGTAACCTACAAAACGTATTGTTGAAGTAACAGGTCTCTTTAAACTTATAAAACGATTTTTTCACCCGAAATGAACATGGTTCAAATAAGTAATGTAAAGCTCCGTCTTCGGTTATTTTGGATTAATTTTGGCAGTTAGGGGACTATCGGACACACGTTTTGCAACTTTACAAAGAAAACTGGCTCCGTCAGAAAATAAACGTGACTATCTGCCTAATACGAACATGTATGTCACACTTTTCAAACATCAAACTAGTTCATTTTAAATATGGAATATAGCGTATTGAAATAATAAGAGTACAAGTCATATTATATGGTTTTATTGTTCCCTTTTCACTTAACACACTCTCCTAGCAATTCCTAATCTCATCAAGTCTCGTGTTAACGGTTATACTTGTTTCACATTCACACTCAAGTAACCACTGCAATTGAAGTTCACTTGCTAATTAACATCTAATCACTGATCACTGAAGTCCTTGCATTCATATACTATTCTCAGTATGTTACTCTACGGAAGTTATTACTCACAAACACAATAATACTCCAAGCAGCATTACAAAACTAACTATGCATGCCTTTTTGCGAAATGATTTTATTTTGCAAACACTTCATTCCTATGAACCAACATAACATTTTCACATCTTAATTACTCTTCCTAACAAATCATTTCTAGTGTTTATCTGTGGAAAAGTGCATGTGCCCACTCCATGCAGTAGCCCAACAATGACTCGACTGTGTGTACCAAGACGGTGTGTGACCAGAGGCAATGGGGCATTGTTGACATTATACAGCAAGGCAATGCTCCCTCCAGCGTACAGACACATGCATCTACGATAATTCCAGAATACAGCGATAGATAAGGTGTACACTATCGCAACGTCATGACGTTAGAAAGATGGAAGTACTCTCTACAACAAAGCATGCCAGTTTGTCAATGAGGTGCTCACGTATAACTAGCAATCACTGCAAATAACTTTGATATCATTACATATAAAAAAAAGTTAACTTTGGCCAAACATTATAAACAATTGCAGCCTTGCTTCCCTGCATGCCATTTCATTTTATCGTCCATTACTATAGGGTACTTATCCATTTCTTGGACCATATATTCAAGTAATATCATCAGACAATCCTTCAAATTAACGGTCTCCAGCGACAGCAAAAGTAAAAGTATTGTCCGGTTCATATCTTTCACCACAATGTGGTAAAGTGTTGTGTGCCAGCGATAAGACATCCAAAATTTCATTCACTTCGTTAGGGAAATATTCGGTAGTGAAGCGGAACTTGCAAAACCCCTAATCGTACCAAACTTCAGTAATGTGTATCAGTTTAGTCACTGGACTGTAGAAAACGATACGGATTACATACAGTAGGACTGGTCATATCTTTTCACTCTAGACTGCATAAGTTAACTCTTCCTTGACTTACCTTAATCAATCGACACGTAGGATTTCCTCCAACCTGTTCTCCATAGATCTGTGGTTGGAGCTGTACGTCGAAGCTCTTCTTCTACCACAATGAATTCTTTGTAAAACGGAATGGGACGATTGATGTTATAAGTGAAGCGCGGGTAACGAATCTACTTGAAATAATTCCTGGGCTGCCGTTACGTAACCTGAGAGTAGATGCAGAAGTGCTGTAACGGCGTCTACAGAGCTGGGCGACGTCATCGACACTGAAGATTCGGGGGGTCAGGAGCAGACTTGTCAGCACTGTTCTTCAGATTCCGTCATCCCAGGCACACTTGTTCTGTAATAAAAGATGGACCACATCCAGTCACAGACCGGTAGTAGCTAGTTTATTTAAGCGTTGGGTTCAGAATACACTGGAGACAGAATGCCCATACCCAGCAGAGGGCATGTGGGCGTCTAGTTTACAGTTTTTGGCGGCGATGCGCTGTCATATTCTCACCTGTGATTGTTATGACTCACCATGATTCAAGAACGGAATGCACTTGGGTTGCACGCGTTAATGGTCAGCGGCAGAGTTGCGCCAGTGGATGATGTTGCTGGAACGGAGTCCCCGCGGGCACGACTTCCAGGTATTCTGTCATACAATTGACTCGTGGTGTAAATGATTGTATCTTTGGAGTGAATCCTGACCACAGAAGTGGGTTGACTGCATCTAGCAACAGTACTCGCTGAGACGGTCGGTATTTAAAGGGAAATTCGGTCGACACTCACCCCAACGAAGCCGGCAGTTGGCCAACGGTTAACCTGTATGACGACTTCAGCAGCGGACAGGAGTAGCCCGAAGATGCAACCCTGGGTCACAAGGTGTGATCCTGCTCCACAGCAGTCGCTGATTTGATGCCATGTTCTTGATGGGAGCCTGTAATTGCACGTGCCATAGTCTTTCGTGCTGATAAGCATCATGTAGCTTCGATGTCTGAACGCTTCAGTAGCATCCTGAGTCTTGGTAACCCAGCAGGAGGATGATGGACGGTGTGCCAACTGTGGCGTCCCCGCACTCCAAGAGCGTGCTGATACTGTCGACTCGGTAGAGCTGCTACTGCCACAGCTCTCGCAGTGGAGTTTAGACACGATGCGCGGTGACGTAGGTCCCGTTGGTAAACGGGAGACAGAAATGCGAACTCGTACGATGGATGCTTCTTCCGATTTAAGATTGACTGATTCATTGCCGGGATATTCAGTAGTTGTTAAATCTGATCTCATCCACATCGTACAAACTACCATTTGCGACGAAACATTGTAATTATCAGTCTTCTCGTACGTTGTTGGCTCGTTGCTATGGAGTTGTTGAACCTGTATGAAGCGAGATCCACAGATACTCTTTGATCATGTCTGAGTGAATCTCCGCCGTAATGTTAAAAAAATGTTCAAAAGTTCTCTTTTCAATTAATGAAGTAGGTATTTTGATATTCACATTAAATTGTCCCTGCTGAACTGTCGTTGGTTAACTATCATTGATTAAATCACTTAATAATTTAGTCCACGCTTGATATTACACTTGGAACGAACAGTTTACTGTTCCTTGGCCACTAAATACTTTATAACTTTCGCACCACACCCGCATACAGTTGGTTGGTAAAGTCAGTTCTATTACAATTAAGTTTCTTGACAATTACGACAACGTGACTCTTCAGCGTAATTGTATTATATTCGTGAAGTCATGTAATTAGGTCCTTCTCGAGACTAACTGACTGTAGTCCTTCGATATAATATCCACTCTTCTTTTAGTTCCAACTATTTGAAAGTCAAGTCCAAAATTCACTAGTTTCGTCAATAAAGTTCAATTAACCCGTTATGCACGGTTAAACGTGTCTATCAGTTCCTGTCTCTGCTTAGAAAATCAGTTTCCGAAGTTCGTGAATCACGTCATGCAAGAAACACTTCTGAACACAAAACAATCTCGTCGCGTTCCGTACTCTCAACAACTAAGACAAGAATTGTTCTCGCACGGCTTTACGGGACGAGGGCCAGCAAGCGACCTCTTCTGTGAAAGAGTATTGTAGGTGCATTGAATTTCTTCGTTGCGCTTACAACTCTCTTCCACATAAAAGCTATCCCTGACTAACATCACCTTGGACTTAGCTTTCAAGATATTAATTGCAATGATCACTTGAATATTTGTCCATTAATGGAATCTGAGGTTTCTTTCTCATCTTTTCATAACAAAAACTCTCAGTGATGTATAATGTTGTTGTTATCAAAACTTCTTGGTGTTAGCTTATCGGCAAAGACGTCGTATTTGCCAAGATAACTATTCTCTATTTCATATAATGATATTCTGTCTTAATTGAGTTTAAGGGGGTCGTTGTGGTGTTATAAAACGTATCAATAGTGGCATTGATGGCAATATGCTGCGCCAACTGCTACAGGCAATTTTTGCGGTTAGTGCAGTGATCGTTTCTGCCAGTCAGCGCTAGTACACTACCAAGGACTTGTCGAAACTTTGACACAAAGAGTCTCTGCTGTATTGCGTTCCATAGTTAGGCCAATTTACTAGAAATTATGTATCTCTAGACAAATGAGGCTATTATTCATAAGATTTTAATGTTTATCTGAGTTACGCTTCTTCTTGAAGATGAAGAATTTGTGGGAAAAGATGCAACTTTTTACTGCAACTGCCCTCTGCAACGATGTTATATCTCTTGTACATATGACGGCAATGGTAAAAAATAGACAGTGGTAATATTTAGATATACACTGAGATATCAAAAGTCATGGGATGCCTCCCAGTATCACGCTGGACCACCTTTAGCCTGGTGTAGTGCAGCAACTTGACGTGACATGGACTCAAAAAGTCCTAGGAAGTCCCCTACAGAAATACTGAGTCATGTTGCCTCTATAGTTGGCCATAACTGCAAACCTATTGGCGGTGGAAGACTCTGTACAAGAGCTGATCTCTTGATTGCCTCCCATAAACGTTCGAAGGAAATCATGTCGGGTCATTTGGGAGACCAAATCACTTGATCGAATCCTCCAGAATTTTTTGACATTGTGCACTGTAATACACAAAAAATCCATCGTTGTTTGGGAACATGAAGGCCATAAATGATTGAAAATAGCCTCCAAGTAGCCGAACGTACGCATTGTATGTCAATGAGTTCAGTTGGACCGGAGGACCCAGTCAGTTCCATGCAAGCACAACCCACACCATTATGGAACAAGCACAACTGTTCACAGTGCATTGGAAACTAGGAACAACGACGTCGTGGCGTCTGCGCTACACTCGAACCCTACCGTCACCTTGTACTAACTGAAATCGTTACTCATATAACCTAGCCACGGTTTATCAGTCTTGTAGGGTCCAACAGATATGGTCGCGATCCCAGGAGAGGCGCTGCAGGCGGTGTCATACTGTTATTAAATGTACTCGGGTTGGTCGTCTGTTGTCACAGCCCACCAACACAAAATTTCACCTTATTTTCCTAACGGATACGTTCGTCGCATGTCTCGCACTGGTTTCTGCTGTTGTGTGTCAGCACTGAGAACTCCACACAAAAACGCCACTGCTGTCGGTCGTTGAGTGAGGGTCGTCAGCTATGCGCTACCCATGGTATTGTCGGTACGCTCTCGAAATGCTCTTGGAATATTGAATTCTCTAACATTTTCCGAAACTAAATATCCCTTGCATCGAGCTCCACCTACTATTCCGTGTTCAAAGTCTGTTAATTCCCGTCGACGGGTCGTAATCACGTAGGAAATCTTTTAAACTTGTCACATGATTCACACGTCGACGGGTCATAATCACGTAGGAAATCTTTTAAACTTTTCACATGATTCACACTAGTGTTACTGACAGCTCAGCCAATGCAGTGCTGTTACATTCCTTGCGTACGGGGTACCATTGTCATCTATATATGTGTATATAGCTATCCCATCGTCACCAACCATCGTCCCCTCAGAGTTGTTGTTGCGGTCTTCAGTCCTGAGACTGATTTGATGCAGCTCTCCAAGCTACTCTATCCTGTGCAAGCGAATTAATCAAATAGTTCAAATGGTTCGGAGCACTATGGGACTTAACTTCTGAGGTCATCAGTCCCCTAGAACTTAGAACTACTTAAACCTAACTAACCTAAGGACATCACACACATTTATGCCCGATGCAGGATTCGAACCTGCGACCGTAGCGGTCGCGCGGTTCCCGACTGTAGCGCCTAGAACCACTCGGCCACCCCGGCCGGCAAGCTTCTTCATCTCCCAGTACCTACTGCAACCTACATCCTTCTGAATCTGCTTAGTGTATTCTTCTCTTGGTATCTCTCTACGATTTTTGTCCTCCACGCTGCCCTCCAATACTAAATTGGTCATCCGTTGATGCCTCAGAACTTGTCCTACCAACCTTTTTCTAGTCAAGTTGTGCCACAAGCTCCACTCCTCCCCAATTCTATTCAATACCTCCTCATTAGTTATGTGTTCTACCCATCTAATATTCAGCATTCCTCTGTAGCATCACATTTCGGAAGCCTCTATTCTCTTCTTGTTAAATCTATTTATCTTCCACGTTTCACTTCCATACGTGGCTACTCTCCATACAAATACTTTCAGAAACGACTTCCTGACACTTAAATCTATATTCGTTGTTAGCAAATTTCTCTTCAGAAATGCTTTCCCTGCCATTGCCAGTCTACATTTTATATCCTCTCTACTTCTACCAGCATCAGTTATTTTCCTCCCCAAATAGCAAAACTTCTTTGCTACTTTAAGTGTCTCATTTCCTAATCTAATTCCCTAAGCATCACCCGACTTAATTCGGCTACATTCCATTATCCTCGTTTTGCTTTTGTTGATGTTCATCTTACATCTTCCTATCAAGACACAGTCCATTCCGTTCAGCTGCTCTTGCAGGTTCTTTGCTCTCTCTGACTGAATTAGAATGTCATCGGCGAACGTCAAAGTTTTTATCTCTTCTCCATGGATTTTAATTTCAACTCCGAATTTTTCTTTTGTTACCTTTACTGCTTGCTCAATATACAGATTGAATAACATCGGGAAGAAGCTAAAACCCTGTCTCCCTTCCCAACCACTGCTTCCCTTTCATGTCCCTCGACTTTCATAGCAGCCATCTGGTTTGTGTACAAATTGTAAATAGCCTTTCGCCCCCTGTATTTTACGCCTGCCACCTTCAGAAATTGTAAGAGAGTATTCCAGTCAACATTGTCAAAAACTTTCTCTAAGTCTACAAATGCTAGAAACGTAGGTTTGCCTTTCCTAAATCTTTCTTCTAAGATAAGTCGTAGTGTCAGTGTTGCCTCACGTGTTCCCATATTTCTACGGAATCCAAACTGATCTTCCCAGAGGTTGGCTTCAACCAGTTTATCCACTCGTCTCTAAGGAATTCGCGTTGGTATTTTGCTGCTGTGACTTATTAAACTGATAGTTCGGTAATTTTCACATCTGTCAACACATGCTTTCTTTGGGATTGGAATTATTATATTCTTCTAGAAGTATGAGGGTATTCCACCTGTCTCATACATCTTGCTGCCCAGATGGTAGAGTTTTGTCAGGACTGGCTCTACCAAACCTGTCAGTATTGCTAATGGAATGTTGTCTACACCCGGGGCCTTGTTTTAACTTAGGTCTTTTAGTGCTCTGTCAAATTCATCACGCAGTGTAATATTTCCCATTTCATCTTCATCTTCGCCCTCTTGCATTTCCATAATATCGCCTTCAAGTACATCACCGTTGTATACACTCACTATATAGTCCTTCCACCTTTCTGCATTTCCTTATTTGCTTAGAACTGGGTTCCCACCTGAGCTCTTGATATTCATGCAAGTGGTTCTCTTTCCTCCAAAGGTCTCTTTAATTTTCCTGTAGGCAGTATCTATCTTACCCCTAGTGAGATAAGCCTCAACATCCTTACATTTGTCCTCTAGCCATCCCTGCATAGCCATTTTGCACTTCCTGTCGATATAATTTTTCAGACGTTTGTATTCCTTTTTGCCTGCTTCATTTACTGGATTTTTATATTTTCTCCTTTCATCAATTAAATTCAATATTTCTTCTGTCACCAAAGTGTTTCCACTAGCCTCGTCTTTTTACCTAATTGATCCTCTGCTGCCTGCACTACTTCATCCCTCAAAGCTACCCATTCTTCTTCTACTTTATTTCCTTCCTCCATTCCTGTCAATTGTCCCCTTATGGTGTCCCTGAAACTCTGTACAACCTCTGGTTCTTCCCGTTTATCCAGGTCCCATCTCCTTAAATTCCCACCTTCTTGCAGTTTCTTCAGTTTTAATCTACAGTTTATAATCAATAGATTGTGGTCAGAGTCCACATCTGCCCCTGGAAATGTCATAGTATGCTCTGAAAAAAATCATTTTCTCATTCGTATATTTTTCGTCAGAGAACAACTGCGGGGTACTGTTTCAGTTCATCTATCTTTCAGAGACGTCAGTCTCCCGACATGACACGCAATCATACGTTTAGTGCTTCAGGGAAAAATTTCCTAGTTCCATAATTTCGATTCTAAAAGTTCTTCATTAATTAAATTACTGTTTGCACTCAGACAGATTAAATGCCGAAGTTCTCAGTTTGTATAAAGGTCTACTGATGAAGATAAAGCTATTGTTTTGTGAGGCTTCAGTTCATGTCAGACTTTTACTTCGACGTTTGTTTTCCCTTCTGTGCTAATATTAAGTAGCTAGAGTCGAAATCTAAGTAAATAAATCCGCTTTAACGTTCATAATATTATTCGTTTTCGTTTCGGTGGCTCGAATTCTTATAATCGTAAGAAGTTTAATATGGAAGGCTATGGTTTCTTCCGAGCCATAAAACCACTGTATTACCTTAGCAAACCGTTTGGTTTGGCACCGTATACGATAAATCAACAATCAAACAAATTTTCGACTTCACATTATGAAAGGATGTACTCTTTATTAGTGCTTGCCTTAGAGGTCACCATGGTCACTGTTATGCTACATGAACGATTACGTTCGAACCACCTGATGGCCACTGTAAAACTCAGTGAAATATTTGAACTGTTGCTAGTTACCTCTTCTGCCATCTTGACAATTATCCCTCTTTGTTTCGTCTCCCTTACGCACATTATACAAATTCTGAATAAGGTGCTCGATATCGACAAGATAATTTTGACAAATCCCAGCGAGGAGTACAAAACAGTATTCAAAAAACAAATGGCGCATGTAGCTACGCTGGTTCATCTGCTTGTTGCACTGTTCACCGTCGATGGGATCTTGTGGGGAAGGGTCGTTAAGCAATATGTTTTACATTATGTCTGTCAGTATCCGTTGTATGCATCAGTTGCTGTCACGACTGCCCAGTTCTCCTGTTTGGTGCTATGGTTGAAGCAACGATTACGTATAGTGAATGAAAGACTTTTGATCATACGGCAACGGAGGTTGGCATCATTGACGTTTTGTCCGTCATTATACAACCTGCAGATGGCCACTACACTCGGAAGACGACAACATGACACCTATGCTTGGGGTGACAACGCGAGTTCTCTCCATGTAAGTTGTATATTTCTGAACTTCGGAAACATTTTCATTAACCTGAGGAATTCACATTCTTTGCTGATTTTCAATTGATTTAAGGCTCTCGTCAGATAAAGAACAAAGAAAAAATTGTATATCTTCCGATTTCCTGTTCAAACATATTGGCAGTTTTTGGGTTATATCTATCAGACATTGAATAACCGCAAGTTACGCTTTGCCACACGTGTTTCAATTCAGTTCTGGGAAGCATTTTTAATTACTCGGAATGTATGTACATTTTCACCTGAGTTCTATTTCTAACATACATATTGCACAAGTGAAGTGTTAAGCTAAGACCATTTGTAACAGTGATACGTTAATTCTACTTATGTTTTAGTACTTCCATTGTTTATTGGTCTTGTTTAAGGTGTGCCTTTACTTTTCTGTTACTGAAACTTTTCTGCATCCACCATCAAGATACATTATCAATAGTGGAGACGCAACGCACACTCCGCCTTTAACGATTTTCAATAGTGAAGGGCTACTTACTTTTGTCATACATAGAAAGCCTACAACGACTGATGGTATTCTACATGCTAAGTCAAGTCATCGAAACAAATATAAAAGGGCTTTTTCCTGCTCAAATTTCAGTAGAATGCATAAACTACCACTCTCACCATATCGAAAATAGAGAAATTTCTGTTCTTAAGCAAACTGCTGCAGCTAATGGTTACGACACTAAAATGGTTGACAATCCTTATCAGAAGTTCCAACTGCAAGACAAAGAAGTAGTTCTCGCAAATGGCCTACATGGGAACTGCTTGTGACAGGATAAGCAGGTTGTTCAAAAATGCTGACATAAGATTAGCTTTCGCTGCCAGACAAGTATTTGCAAGTGAACTAAATCACACTATCTGAAATTCAAAATATCGATCCCCAAGATCAGTGTATATAAATTAACATGTAAGGAATGCCATAAGGTATATAACGGACAGACTAGTAGGAGTTTTCAGAGAAGATTGGAAGGGTATATGGAGGGTACAGTTCGCAGCAAATCTGCATACTGGCAACATCTCACCGGTAATAACCATGCAGAATATGATATAAAACACGATATGACAAACATACATACTATCCAGAAAGGATTCCTGTTAGGTACCTTCGAAGAACTTGAGATTTTTGTCCACCAGAAAAATGACTCGGCCCTTCATCTTAACGAACAAATAGAATTAGGAGATAACACATACTTTGATCTTTTTCAGAATATCATTGGAACCCAGGGCTACTGCTTCCCCCTTTTAATTCACAACCCATGTCTTATATCCTGTCTTACCTTGGTTTTATTAAAATTAATTAAAATACCGCTATTTCTTCAAGCCTCACGTGTATATTAGCGACACTTTGTTATGAAACAGGTTTTTATTTTTCACATTTTTATTTTATTTTATAGTGTACTTTGAGACCAGATAGGTTAATATATACTGGCGCACGTGTATCGTTTTAACGTTTTATCTTTCTATACCTGTATATTAACATCAATGTACAATACTGGTCATTGCAATTGCTAAACCAAGAAGAAATGCAGATGACAACCAGGTATTCATTGGACAAATATACTATACTAAAACTAACATGTGATTACATTTTCACGCAATTTGGGTGCACAGATCCTGACAAATCAGTACCCAGAACAACCACCTCTGGCAGTAATAACGACCTTGATACGCCTTTGCATTGAGTCAAACAAAGCTTGGATGGCGTGTACAGGTACAGCTGCCCATGTAGCTTATACACGATACCACAGTTCATCAAGAGTAATGACTGGCGTATTGTGACGAGCCAGTTGCTCGGCCACCATTGACCAGGCGTTTTCAGTTGGTGGTAGATCTGGAGAATGTGCTGTCCAGGGCAGCAGTCGAACATTTTCTGTATCCAGAAATGCCCGTACAGGACCTGCAATATGTGGTCGTGCATTATCCTGCTGACATATTGGGTTTCGCAGGGATCGAATGAAGGGTAGAGCCACGGGTCTTAACACATCTGAAATGTAACGTCCACTGTTAACAGTGCCGTCAATGCGACCAAGAGGTAACAGACGTGTAACCAGTGGCACCACATACCATCACGCCGGGTGATACGCCAGTATGGCGATGACGAGTAAACGCTTCCAATTCGCGTTCACCGCGATGACGCCAAACACGGATGCGACCATAATGATGCTGTAAACAAACCAGGATTCATCAGAGAAAATGACGTTTTGCCATTCGCGCACCCAGGTTCGTCGTTGAGTACACCATCGCAGGCGCTCCTGTCTGTGATGCAACGTCAAGGGTAAACGCACCCATGGTCTCCGAGCTGATAGTCCATGCTGCTGCAAACGTCGTTGAACTGTTCGTGGAGAATGTTATTGTCTTGTAAACGTCCCCATATATTCACTCAGGTATTGAGACGTGGCTGCACGATCCGTTACAGCCATGCGGATACGATGCCAGTCATCACGACTGCTAGTGATACGAGGCCGTTGGGATCCAGCACGGCGCTCCGTATTACCCCCCTGAACCCACCGATTCCATATTCTGCTAATAGTCATTGGAGCTCGACCAATGCGAGCAGAAATGTCGCGATACGATAAACCGCAATCTCGATACGTAGCAATCCGACCTTTATCAAAGTCAGAAACGTGATGGTACGCATTCCTCCTTACACGAGGCATCACAACAACGGTTCACCAGGCAACACCGGTCAACTGCTGTTTGTGTATGAGAAATCGGCTGGAAACTTTCCTCATGTGAGCACGTTGTAGGTGTCGCCACCGGCGCTAAGTTGTGTGAATGCTCTGAGCATTCCACTGAACGCACATTGGAAGCGTGTATTCGTCATGGTCATACTGGCGGATCAACCGACGTGGTGGTATGCGGTGCCATTGATTACACGTCTCGGTCACCTCTTGTTCGCAATGACGGCACTTTGAACAGTGGACGTTACATTTCAGATGTGTTACGTCCGTGGATCTACCCTTCATTCGATCCCTGCGGAACCCTACATTTTAGCAGCATAATGCACGACAGCATGTAGCAGGTCCTGTACGGGCGTTTCTGGGTACAGAAAATGTTCGGCTGCTGCCCTGGCCAGCACATTCTCCAGAACTCTCACCAACTCGAAACGTCTGATCAATGGTGGCCGAGCAAATGGCTCGTCACAATACGCCAGTCATTACTCTTGATGAACTGTGGTATCGTGTTTAAGCTACATGGGCAGCTGTACCTGTACACGCCATCCAAGCTCTGTCTGACTCAATGCCACGGCGTATCAAGGCCGTTATTACGGCCAGAGGTGGTTGTTCTGGGTACTGATTTCTCAGGATCTATGCACCCAAATTGCGTGGAAATGTAATCAGTAAAATATATTTGTCCAATGTATACTCGTTTATCATCTGCATTTCTTCTTGGTGTAGCAATTTTAATGGCCAGTAGTGTAATTTTACCAACAATCATGTCTCTGTGTAATACCTGTATGATGATATAGTTACTACTCTCTAGTTTATTCGTTTATCGACAAAACGTTAATACGATCGATATATTTGTCATTCACGCCAGTGTCACTAGATGACACTGCCTCTTCTCTCGTTTTGGAAGTCCGACTTCTACCAGTGGCCGTCACATTAGCAGCTGACAAAACGGTCTTTACCTTTTCGGTGCACTTTCTACAGCCATTGTCCATTGTTTTGACCGCTGTTTTGACTCTGGTGGCAATGATGGGTTTAGGTTTATCAAGAGGCACAAATCGGCACAAAGAGTCTTGCAGATTGCAGTTAAAAATCGCCAGGAGTTATGTTGCAACGCTGTGTCGGATGCGCTTTAAGTCCAAAGTGAGCAATCGGGGGACCCACCTCGCACATAGCTTCTTCATAGAAAGTTCTCCGTGCGGGAAGTTATGCACTCGATCGGTAGAGATGCCTACAGTCTCAGCAATCGCACGGTTGTTTATTCGGCGGTCTCGCGCTATCATATCTTGCAGTTTGTCAACTGTTCGCATTCTGCTGACATCATTCGGACGACCGAGCTGCACTTCGTCTTCGGTGCTTGGCCGACCACGTTTACGTTCATTAATGCAATAACAAAGAGTCATCAGTGATGGCCCAGAGTGTGTGTGAACTTCATTCAATTTTGTTTTGATTTGTACGGTGGTCCAATCCTTCAAATGAAAATGTTTAATACCAGCGAGAAACTCGGTTTTCCCCATTTTCAATCGCAGTCGACACACTGACGAATTCAGACAGCCGACAATAATGAACTGTCAGCTATACAACATTGTAGAAATTCTATATCCAATCCTCGGAAGAATCAAACGTACCAACCATGAAGGCTCAATAAAAATGTTTCTCCCTTTAACGGGAAACAACCCGCAAATCACCCTCACAATCAGGTTAATTCCCTGTATGATATTTGAGTGATCGGAAGTCTACGTCAGTTGTACTCCTGCATTCTTCTTGTTTTAGATCGTATTTCTTCAATTAAATTTAAGGATACTTCGGATTTGGTAATGGGTCCGGTGTCATCCTGCTGTCTGTATGGTTGGCTGTTATTGTATCAATGTACGTTAGATGGCAGTTCAAGCGCTTTTAGAACGGAAAATAGGGAAAATAGTAATGCTTGGTTATTTCAGAATTCATTACGCAATTTAAGCTGTAAGTGGCACATATTGCATGTCCCGAATCTACTCCATTGTCGCTTTTGCTTGCAGCTGTGCGTACTTCAGCTAAGTAGTACTTTTTCCTTCCTTTTCACTGAAAAGTCCACTATATGTAGATAGTTGCTGTCCTCTAGGGCGATGTCTGTAGTCTGTTTGGCGTATTTATATTTGAATGTAGTACTATAATGTTCGGCCCTTTCTCGAAACTTAGTATCTATGGGCGAGAGGCCTGCTAAATCACATAGCGCTAAATTGAATGTCGTCGTGTAAGTTTCCACTGTTTCATACTTACTAATGAGATCTATTGATTTTCATGCGGTTGCGTTTCTTCTATAGCATTTCTATGTACATCGACAAGGTGCACGATAATATAAACAGCCGTAGTGCCTCAACGCGCAGGTCGTTGTCGAGCCTAACTGACTTTGAGAGAGTGTTAATTTAATCCGTATATTTGTCTGTACTATGTTGGACATGTCTATTGAATGCATACTATCTGTGGATTGTAACTCCCAGATTTTCTAGATGATTCACATGCTGAAGTTCTTTCTTCTTAAGGTAACTGATTTTGACGATTCACATCGCGTTTTCCTTGTGAAGTGCGTACCTTCTGATTTCCGTTCGTTGAATCGGCGCTTGTTGTTATCTGCCCAGACGTATTCTCAGTTTCAACATTGCTCTTGTTTTTAGTGAGATGAATTAGATCAGCCTCTAAAGCAGGTGTGAGATACTGTCTTAAGTGAGACAAACTAAGTAATGGATCATTGTATATTATCGTCAGCAGAAGTGACCGCAGCAAGATCGTTGCGTACATCCTTTGGTTGCTCTTTCCTCTGCTCGAAAGTTATTGTGTGTTGAAGTTACAGTTCTGTGGCTGAAACAGCTACATTCCAAGTACATTAAAATTCGTACTACGTTTATAAAGTACTCGTACTCAGCCATCAATACGCTATAAGGACACCTTGTTCACAAAGACCCACCAAGACTGCGTGAATGTTGGCTGAGAGACAGCAATCGATAAATGTTCTGACTGATTTTACGACATCCGTCGTAGCTGGTTTTGGGGTGAAACCATATTGACTTTTATGTATAAAATCTCTGGAGTAGAAGATTGAATTATTCGCTTGACTGATAGTATATCCAGGATATTCGCTTCTGTGTATAAAAGGTGTAACGGGTGAATTCTGTAGATTTATGTTGATTTCTATGGTGCGCTCTATAGTCATTAACGGCGTCTCTTCCACAGTTTTGAGAAGCATCAATGATCCTTGACAGCACGTCTGCTGCAATCGAAATCAGAGAGGTCTGCCGCGAGTACGCCTTGGCGCTGATTATCTGTGGCTGAGTCGGAAGTTAGGCAGCATAGGCTGCTGCGCGGGCTCTGTCTTTACCATTTATACACTGTATTATTATATTATATGCGTTTAATATATATATCATACCTCCGATTGAATATTTATTAGAGAATCGCGCAAAATGTTGATGTGCAACAGTCAAGAGCACTTCGAATGTGTTGCTAACAACATTTTCCTCTATATAAATAAATATTAAAAAGTATGTATCCCACTTCCATCCGAATGTTTATTAGACCGTAATTTAAAATTTGAATTTATGGCCAAAGATGTGGCATTTTAAGCTGGACAGGCGTTCGGAATTAACGAACTTCATATCGCCAATTACTTTTTTGTTTTGGAGTCAGAGGTCTTCTGACTGGTTTGCTGGTGCCCGCTACGAATTCCTCACCTTTGCCAAACTCTTAACCTGAGAGAAGCACTTTCAACCTACGTACTCAATTATCCAGTATTCCAGTCTCTGTCTTCCTCTACAGTTTCTACCCTCTACAGTCCCCACTTGTACTATGGAAGTCATTCCCTGATATCTTAAGTGATGTGCTGCCATCCTAGAGTGGTAGACTTCTCTTGGCCAGGTATGCCCTTTTTGCCAGTGCTAGCCTGATTTTGATCTCCTCCTTGCTCCGTCCGTCATTAGTTACTATGCTGCCTAGGTAACTGAATTCCTTAGCTTCATCTAGTTTGTAGCCATCAAGCCTGATCGTTAGGTTTCTCACTGTTCTCATTTCAGTTACTTCTCGTTACTTTCGTCTTTCTTTGTTCTCAATTCATGTTCAGTACTCACTAGACTGTCATCCCATTCGCCATATCATGTAATTCACCTGCACTTTCACTCGTATAGCAATGTAATCAGCGAATTCTATCACTGACATCTTTCACCTTGAATTTTGATTCCAACCCTGAACCTTTCTTTTATTTCCACCATTGCTTCTTCGACGTACAGATTAAACAATAGGGGCGAAAGACTACATCCCTGTCCTACACAAATTTTAATCCGAACACTTCGTTCTTGGTCGTCCACTCATATTATTCCCCCTTGCCTCTTGTACGTATCGTACATTACCCGTCTCTCCCTGCAGCTTACTCCCACTTTGCTCAGAATTTCGAATATCTGGCACCATTTGACATTGTCGAACGCTTTTTCAGGTCGACAAATCCTATGAAAGTGTGTTTTTTTTCTTTAGTCACGCTTCTGTTATCAACCGCCACATCAGAACGTCCCTCTGGCGCCTTTGCCTTTCTTAATGCCAAATTCATCAGTCGGACCCTCAATTTTCGTTTCCGTTCTTCGGTATATTATCCCTTTCAGCAACTTGCATGCATGAGCTGTTAAGGTGATGTGCAATAATTCTCGTGCTTGTCAGCCCTTGCAGCCTCCGGAATTCTTTGGATGATATTTTTCCGTCAGTCGCCAGACTCATTCATTCTACAGACCAACGTGAGTAGACGTTTTGTAGCCACTTCCCCAAATGATTTTAGAAATTCTCGTGGAATGTTATCTATCCCTTCTGCCTTATTTTACCTTAACTCTTCCAAAGCTCTAAAATTCTTCTTCTAATAGTGGATTCCTTGTCCCTACTATATCGTATCTTGTTTCTTCTTCTATCACATCAGACGTATCTTCCCCTTCATAGAGGCTCTCAATGTAATCCTTACACTTGTCGCCTCTCTCCCCTGCATTTAACAGTGGATTTCCCGTTCCGCTCTTAATGTTAACACCCTGGCTTTTAATTTCAACGAAGTTAGTTTTGACTTTTTTACTTGCTAAGTCAGTCCTTCCGACCATCGTTTCTTTTTCTATTTCTTCACAGTTTTCATGCAATCATTTCGTCTTGGCTTCCCTGCACTTCCTATTTATTTCCTTCCTCAGTGACTTGTATTTCTGTTTTCCTGAATCTCAACTGTTTATGGGTCAACTCAATATTTCTTTTTTAAGCCACGGTTTCTTCGCAGTTACCTCCTTTGTACCTACGTTTTTCTTTCCAACGGTTTTTAGAAACATCCATTTCTCTTCAACTCTACTATCTACCGAGCTATTTATTATTTCTGTATCTGTAGCCTTAGAGGACTTCCTGCGTATCTCGTCGTCCCTTAGTACTTCTGTACGCCACGTCTCTGCGTATTCATTCGTGCTGAGTAATATCTTAAACTGCAGCCTACGCTTCAGCATAACAACATTGTGATCTGAGTCTATATCTGGTCCTGGGTACGCCTCATTATCCAGTATCTGATTTCCGAAAATCTGTCTGAACAAGACGTAATATAACTGAAATCTGTCTGTATCACCCGGCCTTTTCAAGTATACGTCCTTCTTATGTGGTTCTTCAACATAGTATTCGCCATTACTAACTGACAGTTATTACAGAACTCAATTAGTCTTTCTCCTCTCTCATTCGTTGTCCCAAGCCCTTATTCTCCCGTAACCTTTTCTTCTGCTCCTTCCCCTATAGCTGCAGTCCAGTTCCCCACTACTATTAGATATTCATCTCCCTTTAAGTGATGCATTACTCTTTCAGTGTCGTCATATACTTCTCTGTCTCTTCATCTTCAGCTTGCGGTGTCGGCATATATACCTGAACTATCGTTATCGGTCTTTGTTTGCTGTTAATTCTGATAAGAAGTCCCATCACTGAACTGTTCACAGTAACACACTCTCTGCACTACCTTCCTATTTAAAATGAATCCTACTCAAGTTACACCATTTTCTGCTGTTGTTGGTGTTACACTATAATTGATCTGACCAGAAATCCCTTTCTTCTATCCATTTCAGAACGCTGTCTCCTACTATCGCTAGATTGAGCCTTTGCATTTCCATTTTCTGATTTTCTAGCTTCCCTACGAAGTTAAAGCTTCTGATATTTCACGCCCCGACTCCTATTACGTTATCTTCTCGATGGTTTTCAATCATTTTCTCATGGTTATCTCCCGCTTGGCACCCCCCCCCCCCCCTACCGGAGATTCGAATTAGAGACTATTCTGTAATATTTCACCAATGGAGAGATCATCATGACACTTTTTCAGTTACAGCCCCCATTTCCTGTGGATACAAGTTATGTGTCTTTAATGCAGTGGTTTCCATTGCCATCTGCATTTTCATGTTGTTGATCACTACTGGTTTTTCTGCCTTCAGGGGCAGTTTCCCACTTCAAAGACAGGAAAGTACCCTAAATAGTGTCCACTCGTCCGCCCTCTTTGACAATGCCGTTGGCAGAGTGAGGGTGACTTCTTATGCCGATATCCTTCGGCCGCCAGTCCTGATTATTAATGAAAATATAAGTGTTGGCGGGTTTCGAACCCGAGACCGTGGACGTTTTGAATACTAATTTTTTAAAAAATCCACTTTTTTTCGCTGATCTCATTTTGTTCGTAATTGTTCGTAGGATATGTTCGGGGCAGACGTCCCATGACACCTGTTAAAGTTCATCGTTAAGCTCAGTTTCTTATTACAGAGGGTAGCTAACTCTCTGACCGAACACGCTGAGCTACCGTGCCGGCGAAAAAGAGTTTAATATTTCTGCGTTTCCTGTAGGCAAATGACTCGACGGTTTGGTACGCAAAGTCGTGATCGACTTCCCCGTCGCGCTAATGAACTTTTTTGCGACCCATTTCTGCTATCTTCTTCGCGAGAGAAACTTAAACCCTGATCTGTCAAACCACATATTGAGTGCCAACACGAAGAGGTAACACAATACATGACCATCAGTAACACATTCTATTTGTGAGGTTCATTTTTAAAATATGCCTTGAGATAATCTCTCCACTTGATCTATTATACTAAAAATGAACGTTTATTCATATTTCAGTTTATAATCATCACAGAAAAATTAGAAGTGTAGTTGACACACGAGCAGATATCTCTCATTTCTTTTGTTTCTGGAATTTCTTTACATTTTCTTATCCTCTCCACTGCCGTTATCAAAAACGCACACACATACACATACACACACACACACACACACACACACACACACACACACACACACAAACGTGCGCGCGTGCGCATACCACAGGCGCAGCAAAACACACATTAGGATGAGCTGCGATAAAAATATAGACGTTACTTGGAGAAAATGCAGACCATTTCATCACAAAGCTTCCTTTTCATTTGTTTCCTTTCCCAATGATTTAGTTAGTGAGTATTTGCGTTGTACGTATAC
Source organism: Schistocerca americana (assembly GCF_021461395.2). Taxonomy (NCBI): domain Eukaryota; kingdom Metazoa; phylum Arthropoda; class Insecta; order Orthoptera; family Acrididae; genus Schistocerca; species Schistocerca americana. Next base: position 189,121,701 of record NC_060122.1, on the reverse strand, counting down.
TACAAATATAAAGTACACATTCCTAATGTAGCAGAAACATCCACGCAATATGACAATGTTACAACGTTTCTAATTTCTGTAAATGCAACTGCATGATCTATATCAATGTTTGAAAAACCACCTACAATGAGTCAGATGTATTTGTGTTGTGCTGTCTTCATCATCATTCCATCACCATCGCGAGAAAGTTCACAAAATGGTGTCATATAGGAAGCCGAACAACCCCTGATGTGTTCTCCCAGCCAAATATGCAATACGATCACTTCATTTCATAATACCATTTAAACATGTTGTTTAGTTACGTTTATCTGTGTAAATTTTGATTTTTAAACACCCACATCTTTTGTTACCATACGTATCATTAATCAATCACACTGTAGTTACATATGGAACAAATTTTGGAAGATACGTTAGATCTGATGACGTACAATACAATTTGTTTTCTTTAACAGAGTACGAGTGATGCAGAAGAAGTTCAACAGCTGCGAGAGATATACGATGCCCTCTGTGATTTTGCCGGGATGATAAACAATGTGTATGGCCTTCCAATACTCAGCTGTCTGGTCACATATCTTTTTCACTTTGTCGCCTGCCTCAATTTTACACTCTCTATCATTCTCAAATATCAGGTAAGGTGGTAAAGTTGCAGTCAGCGATACGTGGCACTTACCGCAGTCTGCTCTGTGTTTACTTCATTAACATCTTCAGTGATCGAGTTGGTATTAAGTGTTTAATATATGTCATTTGGATAGTTGCTTCATTTATAGTGAAGCTACTGTCTTAGGATCGTTTCCATTCTGCTGATATTCTCTAATGTTAATTGAAATCAGGTTTTTGTCAGATGAATGAGAGTTTTCTCAGCCATGCATCATTTCACTTAGATTGGTTCACGATTCCACCAGTAATATCACGATGTTACTTCTGAAACAGACTTGAAATTGTATGGCGATGAAAACCTTTGAAAAACAAAAGCTTGTGTTGGGCGAAATATGTCATAAAGTAAAATTAGAAATTTTCACTTACGCAAAAAAAAAGGAATTAAGGGTGTAAGATAAGAGTCCCTACCGGAAAGGAATGAAAAATCGATTAGAAACAAATGATTTTCTGAGATATTATATGTATTTCGATCCGGAGTAAGAATATCTTTATATTCTCAGTATGTTAACACTGTCGATCAATAAGAAACTTTCAGGATGGTACAGTGTGCAGCAAATTCCGAGATTGATTGATTTTCCAATCAAATAAATAAACTGTTGAATTATTTTTAGTCATTCAATACCACTATAAAACTAGTTTAAAAGAGGACATTGGCTTATGATAGCAAACCGCTAACAACCACAAGATATTTCACTCACTTAGCAAAACAGTATTCAATTTAGCAAAAAGGCGAAATTTAGTGGCATGTTCTACATGCTTTCGTAGTCGTACAGTAATTTACAAAGCACGACGACAGATCTCGGTCAAATGTGCCGTCAGAGAACCGATCCAAACACTTCGTCAGATCTTTCGAGGATCGTTTAATGTAGTAACTGAAGACAAGTGAATGTCAACAGAAATACTGATACCGTGATTAAAAATTCATTCGTACATACAAGTACAATAATGCAAAATTTTAACTGCCAGATATGTTTGCAAATGAGGAATATTACAATGAAACTCCGAAAAAGCCATCACCGTTTCTTAAAATCTAGGAGCTTACAGCCGCGACAACATGTCTATTTGATGTAAAATGGAACTGCCACCAAAACTGACCCATTTCCTAGATGATATTTGTAGAGAATCTCTCACATAGCAGCTTGTGACACAGAATCGGAAAAGAACATGTGTACGTCTATGTTATAAAAAGAGCGAAAGAAAGTATGTCCGGAATTACAGACCAGTATTGCTCAAGTCTCACTGGTGCTAGACCCTAGTTATCTTTCGCGAACAGTAGATCTAACTGCAATGAAATATAAGAAAAGAAAACTGTTTTGCTGCAGTTACAGTTTTTTATACTCACGTCCCTTTCACGGAAGACAAATTTTGTGGTTACACAAATTACGTGTCACTAAAATTTAAGTAGTAAAGAGTAGTAAGTGACGATGAATTAACAGCACAATTTTTTTTCCCAATAGGGTTCTGCTGGTGCAGAAATGGAAGGTCTGGCGATGTTGGCAATTGTCTGGGCCCTTTTCTATTTTGGCGGATTTCTGGCAATCACTTGGTCATGCAGTACCGTAGCCAGTGAATGTTGTCGCACCGCAGACCTGGTACTTACGGCCCTACTGCCTCCACCACGCAACACTACCACGGATACTGAGCTGTGGTACCAGCTGCAGATGTTCTTGCAGCAGCTGCTGCATCGGCGCCCGCGCTTCACTGCCTGTGGGGTTTTCGTCATTGACCTGACCAATATTTCATCAATGGTAGCTGCAGCTGTATCGTATCTTGTTGTAATTGCTCAGGCAAGTGCTAAGGAAGAGTTTCCAGAAGAAAATGAAGCTAGATAGCATATTGCTTGAAACTCGGCAGGCAGCTGCTAAACATTTGTTCATTCTGGTTTCATTTTCAAGCCATACGAGGTGTGTGAGAAAAGTAATGAGACAGATTCTCTACCTACGCAAGTTTTAATTTTTTCTCACAAGAATATTGTCCGCTTCAAAGTAGCCTCCTGCGGTAGCCATACACCGGTGGTGTCGTTGTTCCCAGTCTTGATAGCAGTGCTGAAATAATACAACTTGCAGAGATTCTAATATATCGGTCACATACTTCTGGTTTTTACACAGAGCTCCAAAATGACACCCTTATCAGACCTTTTTCAGTTTCGGGAAAGGAAATGCGCAACGACTGAGATCATGTAAGTACCATAGGAGGTCTGTGGAATAAGAATGCATCTTAAGGCAAAAAATCCAGTGATAGAAGTGGTCGTGTGGCATGGGGCGTTGTCGTAATGCAGCGTTCACTTGTCTGAAGTGTCTAGTGTCACACGATTGACCCCTTTCCTGAGCCTTTCGAGGGCGTCTTCGTAAAATCATTTCGTTAACAGTTTGTGCGGGAGGAACCAATTCTTTATGCACGATAGCCCAACTGCCAAAAAAGCAAATCAGCATTGCATTCCTCCTTGATTTGCCCATTCGAGCTTCTTTCCGTAGAAGAGATGTCTCAGACTGCCGCTCCTCATTTTACCGCAATGTCACGGTACCGTACTGAGATATCCGAGATACATCACTTGTTATCACGTGACTGAGCTATTCGTGGTCATTGAAGTACTCAACGCACACATACCTTCTGCTAAGTTGTGAGGTTTTTCGGCCCAGTTTTGTCGCAAAACTCTCGCACATGCATGCCTATGGGCAAAATTTGTTAAACGCTGAAAGTGTTTAAGTTTAACTGGTCACCCGTAGTCCTTATTGTTAAAAATCGGTCTGATGCCACAGGAGCACGTACTCGTTGGACGTTTTCGTGGAAACTGGACATCTCCCTGAGCAAGATCCATCTCCAAAGTGTACTCGTCCTTCCAAATATGATTCGTACCAGTGAAAAACTCGTGCTGTTCATTAGGAATTTCCCCATGGGCCGTTTTCAACTTTTCAATGATCACGCTCCCGAGTCCCCGATGTCTAACACAAAACTTGATTCCATACTTTTGTTCTAAATTCAGCTAATCCATTTTCGTAACACATAGCAAAAACATGGCTTCACTGACGGCGATCTCAAAAAGCAGGTGGTGGCTATACAGAACTAAAACTCGGACTGAGGATCTGGTCTGACAGACAGATCAACGCAGATTTGCCAGATCGCTCGTAATATTGTCATTCTCATTACTTTACTCACGTACCTCGTATACTTATCACACACACACAAGTGCGAAGAAATTTATATTTTTTTATATGTATCAGTTGCTAGATCACTTGTTGGTTGACTTTACTGCTGCGTATATGATGATTTCCACACAACATATAGATATTTGTGCAATAATAGAATCATGGAGTCCATAATTAAATTAACAGTTTCAAAACTCTGTAGAACAACCACTGCTGTGAATCACATCAAATCTGAGCAGCATATTACTGACGCAGATGGAAATATCAAGGTACAAAGAAAATATTAATCGAAATTTTATCAATAGACGACGCTATAATTGTGTTCCTGTAGCTGGGATCGGCTACAGGTGATAGATGAATCGCTGTACGGTGGATATCGTTTGAGTTGCACGTTACACCATCCGTACTGTTCAACGTACAGGTTGATCAAGATCGGCTGCCAGTTGTTGTGGCACTCTTAGTTACTTTAAGTCTTCCCATCGTATGGAATCGGATGCTTATAATAGGTATTTAGTTGTCCAGAACCCAAAAGCGGCATAAAAAGTAAACAGACGTGGGTCTCTGATAATCGTGAGTGGCGCAAACCACATTCGATATGCTGTCCAGCTTTGTCCGCTACAAGTTGAAATAGAGAAACATCTTATTCCACGACAGATCCGAGAGTCTCGGGGGTCGCATTCAGACTGTATTGTGCATTATGTGCTTTAAATTGAGTTATGTTTATAATTGGAGCACTGAACATAACGTCTTTCAGATAATCATACAGCTAGAGGTTAAAACCGGACGGCACGGCTGCAAGTATATGACGGATGATAATTCTAGCAACGACTTCACTGGCTGTGTAATATGCAGATGAGCGCCATCTCGTATAAAAATGATCCTCCCCATACTTCCACGCTGTTGAATGATTGGACGACGTTGAAGCGCAAAAGACTCTCTTAGCGTCTACCAGTAAAGGTAGCGGTAACAGGACCCACAGGACTCATCTCGAAGAAGCACGACCCTGCGACGTGCGATGGCGTCAACCCGCACTACGCAGCCACCGTTGCAGAATGAAGTGGTAGCGTTTGACGTGCGTGCAGATTTTTCGATGCCCATACTATGCGATTCTGCGTGCTGGCATGTCCTTAGAGATGGAAATGCGCTTCGTCTGTCCACAGAATTATCCGTGGCCATTCGAGCAAGAAATTACTATGGGAATCTTTGTCTACCTGACAGTTCAGTCGGAAACAACTCCTAAACGTGGGTTATCTTCTATCGACAGCAATCCAATATTTTTCGTAGGATTTTATGCACCACGCTCTCAGGCATGTTCACCATTCAAGAAATACTCCGCACACTGCATGACTGCACACAACTGCTCTAGCCCACTTCCAATGTTGTGGTTATGGTTTCGACAGACGTCAGACAGCTACTTTACTTCCTCTGCCTCACTGCACTCCAAACGAAACTGTCTTTTCGAATTCTGTAATCATTTTCTTCAGGCCCTTAGCAGATATCGGACAAACGCCTGTTTTCAAATTCCTGAGTGTCCCGAACTTCTACTGGCACACAGTCACCATTCTTGTAAAGGAAGGTAACCAGCTGAACGTGACTCTTCGTCGTGAGAGTCTCGTCGGGAGTCACGGAAGCCTTGTGCCACGCATCTGTTGGTGTGCGTATTTTGACGCTTACGGTGCCATCTTTTGGTTTAATTTACGTTACTTTTTTGCTCCATGGCGTTCCCCACTGCGTCAATAGTATTCCGTCCAAATTGTAAGGCATTCTGAACAGTGGTCTCCTTCTAGACGGTTTTGAAACAGAACTTTAATTGTTGGGCAAATAAAAGTGGCCAGGACGAGCTGATACGATTGGACGTGAATGTGTCCACATAACCAGTATAACCACAACCAGTGACGCGCACACGATGTTCATGCCCGCCACGTGATCCTCACTGGTTTCTTGGAGCACATTTACAAAATCCTCACACCTGGCAGAGTGTTAGTAGAGGTCAGTCTGGTCGCAGCTAGGACACCCGATCTGTCATTGTACGATTACTTCACATGGGGGGCCCTCAAGTCTAAAGTGCATCACAACAACCCTCATAGTCTTCAAGAACTGCAGCAGTACATTTCGGATGAGGCTGCAGCAATTCCAGCAGCCCAACTTTGATCCGCCTCCCATAGCTTGCTGATGAGGACCAAAAAGTGTCAAGAGATGAATGGTATCCGATATCAACAACTGCTTCAGTTAGGTTAGTAATGTATATCCTTTCCTCTGTAGTCTTTCTTTGTAACCTGGTACTCTGTTCTCTGGACCACCTTTATTTGCCCCAACCTGTGTGTAAAGGTTGGTATAGCAGTTTTTTTGTAATTTCTTAAAAATCAATAGCTATTTTTTCTCATAATACTGTTATCTTTGAAATTAACGAGTTATTCTTTGATGACAGTTGTGTACATCAGTTAAATAAACTAGTTATTTCGGTTATTTTCTGTAACAAATGCTACTTCTTGAAGGTCCAGGTACCCAGCTTCCCTTAAAAGTATTTCTGAATTTTTCGAAATAGCACAAATGTGCCATTTCCTTATATTCGTAAGGACAACAGTAAACATTAGATTCATCCAGATGTCACAAATCGTATGAGAGAAGCTGAACAATTTATTCGAGGAAGCAGTTTCATCCAGAAGAGCTTACGTGTAGTTTGAGGCCACTTGAACCGAATAATGGTAAAGAACTGATCAGGAACATTTGCGTCAGGAAACCTCAGTTGATGTTCTCTAATAGTGAAATGTTGTAATGTTCTTCACGGTTCTTTAGCATAGATGTTTATTTAGCCTGTAACGATTGTACTCACTCTGTAAACATGCTATATTAAAGGGTGTAAACGAAATTTTGAATTTTATACTAATGATTGACCCAAGATCAAAGTCTTTCAAACATCTATGTACACTATAACTGTACACTGTATTCCAAGTGTATTGTATATTAGAATACCACCATGTCTTTTGTAACAGAATAGCTGAACATTGAAATGTGTTAAATGAAAGCATTATTTGTACACTTCAAAGTATACTTACCCCTTTTGGACTCTTAAGACATCACCTCAATTGTCTGAATTTATTGTTCATCACAACAACTGGTAATTTTAATTTCAAATGTAGAAAACCATTAACAATGAAAAATCAGTCTTTTTATTCGTTTTAGAAGTCTTTATTAACATAAATGTCTAACATAAATAACAGCATTGCCTTATAAACATTGACAGCCGTTCATGCACACAATATCCAAGCAAGTGTCATCATTGTAAGATAGCAAAAAGATAAAATACGTGAAAATAAAGATGAATAAACAGCGTTTCTCCGGAAATGTACCCTTTCTGTCCAAGTATTTCAATGAAATTAAATTATCACATGCAGAATATGAATGCCATAGTGACACCAATTCACCTGTGCATCCTTTTCTTCTACAAGGGTACCAGTAATTGAGTCTGGACCATATTTTCAATGCGCTACCACGACTCCAAAAAGTCAGATTTGGTTATTAGATTGAAGTATCTTTCGTGATACTAATCGGGTACTGGGAAATCTGTTGATTCCTTGAAACGAATAGTCACTTACACTCTCTGCTTGTATCGATACTGATCATTTACCTCCCACCTCTTTTTCACCCTGCATCTTCAGTTCCATTACATTCTCTAGTCACAGCATACTGATTGACTTCGGTACTTTGATTTGTAAGTATTCCATAAGGATGTCACACTACAATATATGGGCCAAAATGTAAATCAAAGAATTTTTGCATTTCCGGTGTCAATTATCATAACATCTAAAGGGTCTTGACTAAAACAAGATCGCCAATGGTCAGTGTTGTTCTCCCATCATGCCTTGCGTTTCTCTCACTTCAACATTTCTCCAGCTACTTTCTGAACTGTGCTTGTCTTTCTTGCCGGCCGCTGTGGCCGAGCGGTTCTGGGCGCTTCAGTCTGGAACAGCGCTGTTGCTTCGGTCGAATCTTCGAATCCTGCTTCGGGCATGGCTGTGTGTGATGCCCTTAGGTTAGTTAGGTTTAAGTAGTTCTAAGTCTCGGTGACTGATGACCTCAAATGTTAAGTCCCGTGGTGATCAGAGGCGTATGAACCATTTTTTTCTCTTTCTTGGGACGTCTTAGGCGCATTTGGTAGAAAATCAACATCTAATGATATTAAGTTCATTGTTGTCCTAGTCTGCAGTTTCTTAACTCGGGAATTTCAGTGCATGTATGATGCACATTGTTCAAAGTAACCACATAGTTGGGCAAAAATTTGAACCAATACATCTTGCACAAGCCATCAGTTTTCTGCTCTAATCACTATGTATTAATTAGATACAGAAACGTGTTTTTCTCGTAGCATCCAATGAATGAGTTTCATTGTTTTATATAAATTGTATCCTATTATCTTTCAATAATGTTGTGCATCTTCCAATGTGTCAGAAACGGGTTTTATGGATTTTTTCAATGATTTCCAAAATTTCTGCAGTCGTGAGTGAACCCTGTTTGATATATATGAGAGTCCTCCAGATGATCTGTTTAGCGGTCCATGCAATTCCATTACCACTAAACTTAAAATCTTATCTGGAATAATACATTTCATACTTCCTTAGTTACCTTTATTTGCCTTCACTTTCTTGTATCTATCATATATGGCTAACAGCTTCCTAGCTCTGTTATGTGGATTGTAAACGTTGAAATTTTCTAGCAGGTTCTGTGGGTCATAGAATCCATAGCTTTCATGAGTACATTTATTCCTCTCATTTGTGTATCTCTCAGGGAGACATAAGTTCCAGTTTCCCTCTTCTCTCCATACATTATGAATGGGATCTCTCTATAAATATCATAAAATTCTCTTGATATTTCATGCCTGTGTTCCATCTTATCCGTTTCTAGATAGGGTCAGTGTTTGTCTTCTTTATAACGCCTTGAAAATTCCTCTTACTATCATTACCCATCTAAAACCGTTTGTGACATTACTGTAAATTCATAATCTATATCACACGCCTGACAGAATTTTCATCCCCTACTGAATGCTTTTATAAAGTGTCTGCTATCTGGTGTTCACATCCTTTAATATATCCAAGCCTGTAATCGAGCTGTTTCAGAAAAATGGTCCAGTCGATAAGTATTCCATGGAGTAATCGCTATTCTTCCAGAGCGCTCTATGCCTTATGACTGGAATAAAGTTCCAGGTCTTAAAAGATGCTACTTATATTTAGAGGATACCAAATATATTGACATTATACAATGTCACAAACAGGGCATATAAGATATCGACACTAAGCACCAGACTGTAATTGATTTATCCTAGAAACTGCGCACTTCTTGTTACCAGAAACTATACACATTCTGGATATTAGGGTGATTTTTATTCTATGCATTGAAAACAGCGTTTGCAAGTTTCGGTAACTGGCTTGATTTCGTCAATAAGAAACTCTGGTTAATTTGTAACGGCTGCTAGAATAGCTATAGTAAAGGGTTTTGAACATTTTCTTGGACACTGCTTGAAGTACTAAGAAAGTAACGAAAACGCATAAGGAAATCAAAGTTATTATCCTACAGCAATTTTTGCCAGGTGCAATGTACCACATGCAAATGTTGAACTTACGAGGGCATGAGAAAAAAGAGAATTGTAAATCGATGAATACATGAGGTGGTGATAGTTCCTGTGGCGCTGATGAAATATTCTGAAGATGTATGACACAAAAATTACTAGATGTAGTATTTCTGTACACAACCGTTTTCAGGACGAGGATTTTTATTTACAAGCCCACTCACATAATACAGTCTACCAGTTACTGTTGTCCAATACGGCACAAGGGACCAAGAGAGTTTTAGGTTAATTTAACCATTTGGACAGGCTCTTGTTCTTAAGAGCAAACTTAGTTTTTGGAATGTTATCAGCAAATCCCTTACTTACACTGTAAAGAAAGAAATTTAATTTAATGACGAATTTGTAACGTCCAAGAAGGTTTAGTTTTTCAAGAAAAACGGTGCCAAGGAGACGTTTTTGGGAAGGACCATGGGTCTGAGATGGAAACGCACGTTTGAAGAGGGTAGCTTTATATCAGCAGTTTTTAGTTTATGGAAGAATTCAGTTTGTCGGTTTTTAGATATAGAGTAGAATGAGCTGAAGGAGATTTATATACTTTAGCTTTAGAGCGATTTAGGATTTCATTTATTTACAGGATGTTATACTACTACCTATAAGTTCGCCACCATAGACAATGGTAATTGTTTTGAAGGTTACACTTTTACATCGTATATTCACCCACCTCAGTTGTACAATTGTTTACGTATGATTAGTTTCGACCAAAGTGATCATCGTCAGCACTAATTAGCTGCATAAGCTTACTCGAGACACAATAAGAAACTGTACAAGAAATTGTAAAGAACTTTCCATATATTTTTATTACTGTCTCATTGCAATGAAGCATCATGATTAAAGAACCTGTACTACTTCAATCGATTTTACCTTTTATTGTTAGTAGAAAAAGCATTCGAAGCTCAAATGTGTCGCTCAAATAGCCGCTGTCGTTAAAGGACATTATGACTGACATAAGGTCGTGCTATAAGGTGTGTAATCAGGCATTTTCAAAAACTGTGACACCAGAGGTCAAGGCACTTGACCTTGATCCCAAGCACAACTCGAATGGCGAATAAAAATAATCAGCTTTAACTCTTGTGTAAGGAATCACACTCATTTTCCAAAACTAGATCAAATGAAGTCGGGAGAGCAGATATAGGATCACGGTTATAGAAATCAGAACGTTACGTGTAAACTGGATAATCAGAAAGGAGAAGTATTGGCAGAACGTGAATATGGCAGGTAGTAGTGGGACGAAATGAACAGAGGTCAGTGGGGTGATACACACAGCAAAAGTAAAAGATGTTATGGATGTGTGGATTCTTATGACCAAGTAATTGGATAAGAGGGTGAGTTTCAGAGAACAATGAAGTTGGGAAGTTTTCTTTAGAATTTTACAACAGGACCAGACCCTACTCAGCCACCAATGAACAGGTCAACTTCACTTGCTGATAATAAGTGGAGAGAGAAAATGCGTATGCAAATACTGCAAACGACAAGATACATGAAGAGGTAAATATCCGATAATAGTAGTAATGGTAGGTGATTGGAACACCATTATAGGAGAGGAAATGTAAGGTAATGTTTGCGGGAAATGTGTATGCAGGGAAAGGAATGAGAGAGGAAGAAGCTTCAAGAGTTTTGAGATCAGTTTCAACTGGTTGTAGCGAACACCCTCTTTCAAACTAAAGGGAGCAGCTATACTCGAAAGCAAATCGATAAAAATATAGAAAAGTAAGAGACACGTGGAGATTCCAACTTGATTGCATTGTGATTAGGCAATGATTTATAAACAAAATTGTGAAGTAGTAATTATACTAAGTCCGGAAAAAACCGTAACGTAATGCAGTAATAATGTAGAGCACACTGAAATGAGTAAGTAACATAGGAACTACTGAACATTTTGAACAAAATGAGATAAGACAGAAGTTCTATGGACAGAGATATTGCGAGTGTTTCATCTAAAAACTAAAGGAGGAAAATAAAGAAGGTAATAGTTGATACAGGACGGGACACCAAAACAGCAGCAGAGTCAAAGATATCATCGTAGACAACTGAGTAAGCACTCAAGCACATGGGCACAAGAAGGATGCACAGAAAGTTAAGAATGACACTGGAATGGAGCAGTGCAGTCCATAGGGAGGCAGTGAGGAGCTGCACGGACAGCGCAGGTCCGCCGTCGGTGTGACTTCCAAGTTCGTCTGGCTGAGCATCATCCGGATACGATATGTGACTACCGGAAATGGGTGTTTCCACATCATTCCTTTGGCCGACCACATCTGTGCGCGAATGGAGGGTCATCGTGATCCACACATTTTCCTGCCGGCTCCAAGTTTTTCCACAGTTTGTCACTGCACAGTGGCTTTGCATGTTCCGTAAACTACTTCTGGTTCGTTACTTCAATGCCGAGACCACGTGGCATTCGTAAAGACTGATCCTCCTCCCTGCTGTGAGCATGATAATTGTGAGTGGTTGATTTCCAGTGCGGTGTTCGTGCCCGGCCGCTTCTATATCGGACCCGGTTCAACGTCCTGTTGTTGTTGTTATTCCCTGTTCCTGTGTCTGGCCAGTCGATTTGAGAAACATGGCGCTCATATCAAAACATAGTACTTTCTATTTGATAACTGTCACATAGTTTAGATTTGATTGTGTGTTTTAAGTTATTGGGATTCTTAAATTTATTTTGTGTTCAGTGACATTAACCATGACGTGGAAAATATTTTTCTTACCTAGTACCTCGAGTACCAAAGCGCCAAGTAACTTTCTTAATTATTTGGAGCCAGCAAGCGTGTGCGCCTCACCAGGGCGAATCTCGTTGCTAGTGTTTTGGGGGGTTATTCCTCCAAGCCATGTTGGAGTTTATGCAGGTGTTCGTCCGTCGTGTATGGGTAGCATCTTGCATTAATAATCAAATCGTCCTCGGTTCCAGGTTCGAAACCTGCAAACGCTTTGATTTTCGATTAATAATCAGCATTGGTGGCCGAAAACTTCCGACATAAGAAGTCACCTTCATTTTGCCAACGGCCTTGTCAAAGATTGCGGGGGAGCGGACAGAGGTTCAGGGCACTGTCTTGACGCTTGGGTAGGAAACTGCATCTAAAGGTGGAAGAATCAGTAACGATCAATTGCATGAGGTTGCAGAAGACAATGGAAACCACTGCACTGAACACACATAGCGTGTATCAACAGGGCATGTAGCCTGTAATTGAAAAAAGTGTCATCATGATCTCTCCATTGGCAAAAGATGCTGGAGTAATCCCCCATTCGGATCTATGGGAGGGGACTCCCAAGGGGGAGGTGCCCATGAGAAAAAGACCGAATAACCAACAAACGCATTACATTCTACGACTCGGGGCGTGGGAATGCAAAGGCTAAAAGTAGACATAGCATGTGTCAGTGAAGTGAAATTGAAAGAAGACAAGCACTTCTGGTCGGAGGTGTATAGGTTAATATCAATAGCAGCAGAACATCGAATAACGGCAACAGGATTCGTTATGAGTAGAAAGGTAGGGTAGAGAGAGTGGTACTTCAACATTTCACTGACAGGGTAATTCTTTTCAGGATCGGCAACAAACCAACATCGACAACAATAGTTCATTTATACATGCCAAGGTAGGAAGCTGAAGACGAAGAGAGAAAGTATATGAGGATATCGAAAGGATAACATATTACCTAAGGAGAAACGAAAATCTAATAGTCATGGGTAACTGAAATGCTGTTGTATGGGAAGGAGTAGATGAAACGGCTACAGGAAAATATGGGATTGGTACAAGGAATGAGAGAAAGAAAGACTAATTGAGTTCTGTAATAAATTTCAGCTGGTAATAGCGAATACTCTGTTCAAGAATCACAAGATGAGGAGGTATACTAGGAAAAGGCTGGGCGACAGGGGAAGATTTCAGTTGGATTACATCATGGTGAGGAAGAGATTCCGAAATCAGATACTGGGCTGTAGGGCATATCAAGGAGCAGATATAGACTCAGATCCCAGTGTAGTAGTGATGAAGAGTAGGCAGAAGCCTAAGAGGTTACGCAGGAAGAATCGATACGCAAAGAAGTGGGATACGCAAGTAACAAGGAACAAAGAGATACCTCAAAAGTTTTCTAAGGCTATAGATACAGCAATAACGAGTAGCTCAGTAAGCAGTACAGTTGAAGAGGAACAGACATCTCTCAAAAGGGCGCTCACAAAAGTTGGAAACAAGAACATTGGTACAAAGAAAGTAGCTGCAAAGAAACCATGGGTAGCAGACGAAATACTTCAGTTGATCTATGAGACTAGGAAGTACAAAAATGTTCATGGCAGTTCAGGAATACAGAAATAAAAGTCTCTGAGGCATGAAGTAAATAGGAAGCTAAGACGTAATGGCAGCAGGGAAAGACTGAATAATCGACGAATGCATTATATTCTGCGAGTCGGGGTGTGGACTGCCAGAAGCTTGGACGTGGTGGGGAAGCTAGAAAACTTGAAAAAAGGAATGTTCAGATTATAGGAACCTCAAAAATATCGTGGGTGAAACTGAAAGGAAAAGTGGTAACATTAAAAGTGCAATGGCAGCTACGCTGTTAGATGCAGAGGAGAGAGAGGCCAGGTGGAAGGAATATACTGAAGGCCACTATGACGGGTAAGATTTGTCTGAAGTCACAGAAGAAAACACCGGAATCGTTATAGAAGAGGTAGTGGATCCATTACCAGAATCGCAATATAAGAGAGCCTTGGATGACGCGATCAAATAAGGTAGAAGGGATAGATAACATTCCATCAGAATTTTTCAGGCCGTTGGGGGAAGTGGCAACGAAAAGACTGTTCACATTGGTGTGTAGAATGTTTGGGTCTGGCGACGCACTATCTGACTTTCGAAAACATATTATCCATACAATTCCGAAGACTGGAAGAGCTAAAAAGAGCAAGAATTACAGCACAATCAGATTAACAGCTCTTGCATCCAAGTTGCTGACAAGAATAATATAAATAAGAATGGAGAAGAAAAGTGAGGATGTGTTAGATGACGATCGGTTTGGCTTTAGAATAGGCAAAGGCAGTAGAGAAACAAATCTGACGTTGCAATTGATAATGGAGGAAAGATTGAAGAAAGATCAAAAAACGTCCATGGGATTTGTCGACCTCGAACGAGCGTTCAACTTTGTAAAATGGTGCAAGATATTCGAAACTCTGAGAATAACAGAGATATGCTACAGGGAGTGATGGGTAATATACAATGTGCACAAGTAGCAAGAGGGAATAATAAGGGTGAACGAAGTACTCTGATTAAGAAGGGTGTGAGACAGTGGTGTAGACTTTCCCCCTTGCTGTTCAATCTTTACACCGAAGAAGCAACGATGGAAATGAAAGAAAGATTCAGTAGTGGGATTAAAGTACTAACTAAAAGGATATCAATGATAAGATTCACTGATCATATTCATATTCTGTGTGAAAGTGAAGAAAAATTACATGATCTGCTTAATGGAATGATCAGTCTAGTGAATACAGAACATGGATTGGGAGTAAATCGAAGAATGACGAAAGTAGTGAGGAGTAGCGAAAATGAGAACAGTGAGAAACCTAACATCAGGATTTATGGTCACAAAGTAGATGAAAGTAAGTAATTCTGCTACCTAGGCAGGAAAATAATCAATGATGGTCAGCGCAAGGAGGACATCAAAAGCAGACTAGCACTGGCAAAAAGGGCATTCCGGCTAAGAGAAGTCTAGTAGTATCAAACAGAGATCTTAATTTGAGGAAGAAATTTCTGAGAAAGTACGTTTGGAGAACAGCATTGCATGTTAGTGAATCATGGACTGTGAGAAAACCGGAACAGAAGAGAATCGAAGCATTTACGATGCGCTGCTACAGATGAATGTTGAAACTTGGGTGGACTGATAAGGTAAGGAGAGAGGAGGTTCTGCACAGTATTAGAGAGGAACATGTGGAAAACACTGTCAATGAGAAGGGACCGTATGATACGACATCCGTTAAGACATCGGTAAATGACTTCCAGGGTACTAGAGGGAGATGTAGAGGGTAACAACGGTAAAGGAAGACAGAGATAGGAATACATCCAGTAAATAATTGAGGATGCAGGTTGCAGGTGCTACTCTGGGATGAAGAGGATTGGACAGGAGAGGGTTTCGAGGCAGGCCACATCAAACTAGTGAGAAGACTGATGAGTCAAAAATAAAATGTGAGGTATATCAGCCAACTGTCAGTTTCTTCCTTACACCTACCCGTCCTAGGCGACAGTTAAGTATTTACTGTTTGCGACTCGTGGCGTGATTTTAAGCTGAACCTCGGTTGGCCGCTGAACTTCTTAGTTGTTTGCCATTACAGAAATAGAAATTTTGTCAACGATTTTACACATTTACTCTAGTGTGCTGTAAGTGCGCCTGGGTAGTTGTGCGACGTGTACAGTTACCTCAAAATCGCAGCGCATGAAATGGAATTTTAACTAATGTCACTGACTAGTGAATCTTTGATGGGCTGTTGTATATATTACAAATTTATTTCTTACTACACGTGCGAGAAAAAACACATCCATCGTACGTGTTTTAGACTTGATATCATTAACACAATTATTCAGCTGGATTTTCCAGAAACCTTACCTGAACAACTCCAAATATTTCACAGTGGGAAGGTATTGACCTCAGTCAACTGGAGAGCAAATTACTAGCATGTAGAATTGCACCCAGCAAGCCGTGACTACACAGACGTTCTGTCTTGGATAAAGCGTTACCTGCTTAGAAAGTTTCCCCTCATCTTCCGTGAGTCCTTATCGGCTTTCATTCGTGGGTTACACACAGTTGTCATTAAACAATAAGCACTATGTGTTGAGGATGTTCCGGTGGACGAAAAATTATTGGCCGCATAGAGCCAAACTTTGGATGCCCTCTACCTGTAGAACAGACGCACAGTGTCACTGTGAATAAAATCACAACGGAATCTGGACAGAAAGGATAAGATCTTCTGGATCATACTATCCTGTTCGAGGGGATTCGTACGAACTTGGAAAAATTGACTGCAGTTAGAGATTGTTCTGCACCCTACGCTAAGCAACAATTACGAGGGTTTACTGGTCTCATAAAGTTCTATAAAGTTTTATCAAAATGGAAAATTTCATGTCACCAATGTGTCCCATGATCCCATTGGACTATCCTAAGTAAGTTATGAGGAAGTAAGCGACGATAATTATATGTTATTGTACATGCACCGAGTAGCATTCGAAAACTTCATGGGAGCAGCCCTTCCAGATCACACATGTAAGCAGAACAGGGATGATAAAGTGAGTAAAATCGAAATTGGAATAAAAAGCTAATAGTGCATCAGGGCTATTCTACAGAATAACACCTGAGGAAAATAAATTTTAATTACGTGTAAAAATGTATCAAGAAGGAACTCACAACTTTTAGGATGTGCCAAGGTGAGCCGGATACCATCATATAAAAGACACCCCTATTCTCAGTTGCTCCAGTATGACTTTGTCAAATTGTTGTCGTTGATCTGTTCGGACTACTACCATGGACCATGTGAGGATTTCAATAGGTGCTTCTGGATTCATAGCTTGCTTCTAAATTCATTACTCTTAGCCATTTTCGTAGTGCATCTAAGAAAATACAGTTGGCTGGTTTAAAAATGAAGTAGGATGAATCGAGAAAGTCGTCTCTGTTAATGGGCCACAGTTCTAGTCACATTGGTGCCAAACTCTCATCAAGTATCAGTGTATAACATTTGTATTCATTTCACGAGATCACACAGCTTTGAACCTTGCTAAAGTAATTCGTAAAGATCTAGGAAGCTAGGGAAGATGTGCTGGCTACATTGCGAGAACCACTACCACAGTTGGGATATGTTCTTAAATGACATTGAGAGAGTGATACATGAACTGCACTACGGTTCTACAAACATGGCTCACCTACAGGCAGGTGTCTACATGCTGAAATTGTCAAACTAGTTACTAACGCATACAGAAAGAAACAAAATGAAAGAAGTGCATACAGAAGGTGCTACTGTGCCGAGTAAACTTCAGAATAGGTCCGGAAGTTCGTTGGCAGCGCTGCGCCAAGCGAGACATTCGAGTTTTTGGCTTTCGAAGTGGTAAGTTATATAGATTGTAATAAGAGCTTCTTTTGTACAAATTACTAGTGAAAGACGTGTACCAGTGCGTTTTTTAAGCTTACCATTAGACCTATCACATTTCTGTACATATTAGTCCAGAGAACGCGAAAAGATCGTAAGACCGAGTAGCAATAGTATATTTGTTTACGTTTTGGCACAACTGACATACTGAATCCAGCTTAATTGTTCTGTTTTGCTCTCCTACAATTTAATTCGAGCGTGTCTGTTCACTATTAAATTCATATTTACGGAAAGTAGCCTAAATCTTAATTTGTTTCATTTAGAATCTTTCGCACTGATCGGTTATTTAGGTGCAGTTAAGTACAATAAAGTTACATGCAGTTGCTAGTAGGACACTTTTAAGGATGCTGCAACTGAATGAGTGCTAAGTTCTTCTTGTAAGCAGAAATAAATAACTTTTTGCTTTATATCATGCACCTGAATTGCTAATCTGTAGGGTTCATTTTTGGTGCTTATACGTAAGGAAAATTCGTTTAGTGTAAACTGAGTTTTAATTTTCTTAAGCGTGTTATCTGTGTCGCAAAGCGTAATAAGTGTGGATGTGGTCGCAAGGCAAGAGGGAGTGGTATATGCAAACTGTGGACTGGAATTACACTGATGTGGTGGGGAACTGAATGGAGAACTCCACGATGCTCTCCCCTTGAAATTCTTTGCAAGAAATACAAGGGAATCTTTGAGCAGAAGGCAAAAATTCGTACCCTTCATTCTGAGTTACATAAGGCGATATTCGAACTACATAGGCTGAAAGGGGAAAAAGAATAGATGTTGGATGTCACCCACATTTGAGCTAACATTATCAAACAAATTTGTCTTCGTTAATGAAGTAGGAGGAGAAAAGCGTCATCGAACTTTAGGCCACAGTAGACCGTAGCAGACATCTGGCAAAGAAACTCAATGTCGGTCAGTACCGAAATAGAGGAGGAAGAAAAGAGTCTTCCTACTGGGTAGTGGTCATGGGAGGGGTGAAGTTCACACGGTTCAGGACAAATTAGGGCCACAGGTCACAATTATTATGAAGCCAAGTGCTAGCCTTAGCCAGACGACAGAGCATATGGCCAATTTGTGGAAAGATTTTGGCGAAGACGACCACGTTGCTATAGTTGTTGGAGCAGGGAACAGTCTAGCTAAGAACAGTAATTACAGTGTTATGGGTGACATGCATGAAACAGCAGTAGCGAATCTCATATGACTGCAGTGCCAGTTCTGTAATTGAGAGATGGAATATAGTAAACATGTTGTACACCTGAAAAGGGGAGGAAATCATAGGGTGGCTGAGCTTTATGTAGATAGTATACAGCAAGCCACCATCACACATAGAAGGAACCCTGTGGTTACTTTTGTCACAGGGACACTTTCCTTAGCTTAGATCAGAATTCAGGCATCCTGTTTTGGAAGAAGTGAAAATAAGAGAAGAGCTACATAAGATGCATAATGATGAACAGGAAAGTAAGTTTAGCTTATATCGTAAAAACAGAAAAGAACTGAGTAACAAAGTAGAAGAGCTTCCCATCGTTTTGGAAAATTTAGGGACTTTTGAAAAGATAAGCATCCGGTGCCTGTCTGAGCAGCACATAACCACAGGGTCAGGTAAGTTACATATAACGCGTTATATTATTGGAGCTTACTCATGCACAAATAATACAGTAAAAGGAAGACATGTTACGCACATTCAGACAGAACACAAGTTCAAAAACAATGAGGCACATAAATTCTGTGGTGATTGTGAATTAATTAGTAATTATTTCACTTTCAATTGGAACCGTATATAGATCCCTACTGGGAAATTCGGAACTACGTATTTATTAGGAATCTGGATTCCTTAGGTGCTATTTGTTAGACAGCAGCAAGGCGTTAGTAGCTTGTGGGGACTTCAGTATAGATTTTCTGAATCTTTTGGATAGGAAAAATGATCTATGATGTGATAACCTTATTTGTTTCCTACAATTTGGTCTCAGTAATGAACTTTAAAACACAGATGGATAAAGTCTGTAGGAGTCTAATTGATAGTTTAATCTTTGGTGAATGTCAAAGTGCGAAAATACGAGTAACACTTCACCTGTAATGAACGCGGTCTCTGATCGCAACTCACAGTTAGTTAAGATAAATTAGAGACGCCTTACAGTATGGATACTCCACAGAGGAAATCAGTTAGGATAATCAATGACTCCAGGACAAATATTTTGAAGACTAATATGCAGGAGATGATACGTGATGTAATTAATAATGGACCAAATGCACATAAAATTAATCTATACCATGATAAGTTCATACCATTATTTGGAAATAGGTTTCCACATAACCTAATCAGAAAGGACACTTAACAGTCATGTAAAAACTATGGATCACAAGATACATCAAAGTAACTTGTGTAAGGAAACGAGAAATGTATCTTTCGGAAAATGCAAGTAGGCGTCGTGCAGTAGTTGGCCACTACAAAACTGCTCAAAATTACTGAGGGAGGTTAGTACGAAATCAAAGCAAATGCACATAATTAAGAAATCAGTACTTCCAAAAGCATACTTCAGGCTACATTGAATGTAGTTCATCGAGAGAGAGGACAACCAGCCAAAGAACAAGACATCTTTACTGAATGGAAGGGCTATAAATGGAGAGACACACGTAGCAAATGCGTTTGACAATCATTTCTTAATCATAGTGGAAAGAACAGCGATAAACTGTTTAAGAGTAAAATCACAGCAGTACGTTGCAAATGTAACTTTCATAAAATGCAATCATATAAATGTATCACCAAATTCTCCTTCTGAAATTAAGAAAATTGTAAATGCTCTCATAAATAGAGCTCACCTGCTTTTGATGGTATTTCCAATAGAGTACTAAAAATTTGTTCCCATGTATTAAGGCCACTCTTATCTCAAATATGTAATGCATCACTAATTCAAGGTATTTTTCTAGACAGACTGAAATTTGCTATTGTTAAACCCGTCTTTAAGAAATGTGGTAAGGGATATGACAGTAACTACGTACCTGAATCACTGCTGATATCGTTCTGCAAAATTTTTGAGAAGGAGATGTGTTCTAGAGTAGTATCTCATCTTAATAACAATAGTATACTTAGTAAGTCTTGGTTTGGGTTTCAGGAAGGTGCTCAACTAAGACAGCCATTTACACGTCCACTCACCGTAATTTACAAGCATTAAATAATAAAATAGCGGCCGTTTGTATTTTTATCACCTCTCTAAGCCATTTAACTTGAAACGTCCCCTTTGAACAATTATACATGACTGTGCTTAAACTGACACACATTATTTTGTTAGCGCAACGCAATCTGACTTTCAAAATTCCCTACAAAAGAATGGCCCTGACTAACATTAACCTATACCTTTCACAAATCACTTACCTCACAATAATCTAGCTGTTTAGGTTTTTTATATTGGTAACGTCACCTCTGTATGAAAATCACTGGCTGTGCTGTGTGCAGTCTGTGGCTGCTTTGCATTGTTGTAATACTCGCCATTGTAGTGTTAGGCAGCTGGCTGTGAACAGCGCGTAGCGTTGCG
Source organism: Schistocerca americana (assembly GCF_021461395.2). Lineage (NCBI taxonomy): Eukaryota > Metazoa > Arthropoda > Insecta > Orthoptera > Acrididae > Schistocerca > Schistocerca americana. Next base: position 189,100,653 of record NC_060122.1, on the reverse strand, counting down.
CAGTTGGAGGTGAGCCGCCAGCAGTGGTGGATGTGGGGAGAGAGATGGCGGAGATTTGTAATTTGTTATGAACTGCTATATTTATATGATGATATCAAGGTAAATACATTGTTTGTTCTCTACTAATATCTTTCATTTGCTAACTATCCCTATCAGTAGTTAGTGCGTTCCATAGTTTGAATCTTTTATTTAGCTGGCAGTAGTGGCGCTCGCTGTATTGCAGTAGCTTGAGCAGCGAAGATTATTGTGAGGTAAGTGATTTGTGAAAGGTATAGGTTAATGTTAGTCAGGGCCATTCTTCTGTAGGGAATTTTGAAAGTCAGATTGCGTTGCGCTAGCAAAATATTGTGTGTCAGTTTAAGCACAGTCATGTATAATTGTTCAAAGGGGACGTTTCAAACTGACTGAATCAGAGTATTCTCCTAGATAAATTGAAGTTTTATTGGATTGATGGTATAGCCAACCAATGGATAATGTCATATATAACCAAAATATGCGGAGTTGTACTCAGTAAGTCAAGGAGTATAGTCAAGGGATATAATTCTAACATGGGAGAAATCAAATATGGGACTCCCAAAGGTTCGGTCTTAGGTCCACTACTGTTCCTAAGATATGTAAACGATCTCCTTTCTAGCATACAATAAGGTAAATTAGATTTTTTGCAGATGACAATACTGTTGTAACCAATCCAAAAACACATACAGAAAGAGAAGAAATAGTAAGCAAAGTTCTTAAAAATATCATTGACTGGTCTTCTGCAAATGTCTCACCCTCAGTTTTTAAAGGACACAACAAATTCAGTTCTGCACATCGAGGTGCTACACCAATGACAAGTCTAACATATGGTGAGGAAGTAATAAAAAGGGTGGAAACTTCCAAATTCGATGTGTCCATTTGATGAGAATTTAAATTGGAAAGAACATATTTTGGAACTCGTAAGATAGTTTACTTCAACCACATTTCCATTGAAGATCTTGCATATTGTCATTCCGAACGTCAAATGGAATAATGTTCTTAAAATCTAAGCTTTAAGAAATGAACTCTTCATTGCACAGAAGCGTGCTGTACAAATAATATGTGGTGCTCATCCACTATCGTCCTGTAGGCAATTTTTTCAGGAATTGGACATTTTGAATACTGCTTCATCAACTTTATTCCCTCATCAAGTTTGTTTTGAAAATCCCACTTTGGTTCAAAAGGAGCAATGAGGTACGCAATTGCAATACTGGAAGGAAAAATGATTTTTGTTACCCCACATTAAGATTATTTTTAGCACAAAAAGGGGTGCACAATGCTGCAATAAAAATGTTTGATCACTTACCCTGTGATATAAAATGTCTAATAGACAGCAAAGTTAAAATTGATAATAAACCGAGAGCTCCTTGACAATTCCTTATATTCTGTAGCAGAATATCTATTACTGTTATCTGTAAAAGGTGCTAGGTAGGAATTACTAACCCTCATGTGAATATCTGCTTTCCTCTAGTAAAAAAGAACTTAGGAATACTCATAATGCAACTGTGTGTACAAATTAATTTGCGATGGGAATGTTGAATGACTCGTTCCACTTCTTTTGATCTAACAGGCAAAATTATCCATGGAACATGTAACTAACATGACATCATATCGACTGTCAACAAAGCATACATTTATATGTTCTTGGTACCAGTCCTTTCTATATATATAGAAAATTGTACATCCAAATATTGCTGAAACTTGGACCTTGCGATATTAGCAAGACTGTTTGAATACGGCACACCTCCAATCTCAAAAATTCAGGTGGTTAAAAGTTCTAAATGACTTCCATATAAGTGGTTTCCTGAACAGTCCTCATTTTCCACCGAAGACGGACGTGTTGAAGCATCTAATGATAAATTTTCTCATTATGTCCATGTTTGTTGTGTTTGATCGGTCTGTGGCAGATTTGTAATTATGCTTATGTGGTCATTATATACCTTGATGGTGAATAGTTGCTGTTATTAGGATTTCTGATCAGATGAGCATGAGGAGACGTGTTGATGTGTCTAATGATAAATTTTCTCATTATGTCCATGTTTGTTGTGTTTCATCGTTCTATGGTATAATTGTAATAATGCTTATGTGGCTGTTATATAGCATGATATTGAATAGTTGCTGTTATTTGGATTTCTGCTCAGATGAGCACGAGGATGATTATATTACTAAAGGAAAAGCTAAATGAATAGTTAACACAGGTATGGCATGTAATGCCATAGGATGCATGTAGATATTTATCTTGAATACAGCTACTGATGTTATAGTGTAAAGTATTTTTGTGTAACTGAGCTAAGAGGGTGCAGATGTCATGCTGCTAGAAGGAAGTGTCCATCTGATTCGTTGTGCTGAGGCCTTTTTTTCAGTTGCCATTGAGGCACTGTGTTAGTGACGTATCTGTAAAGATCACTAAGATGTAGCGCTTGTATAATCTGCACAAGTATGCAACAAAAATGGAAAATATCATCCAAGGGAAAGAACTTCCTTTGCATTGTTTTCCAGATGGGTTTCGTATGTTGCTACCCTTACTAGGGGAAGCTGTAAATCAGCTGAGCACACACATGGAGAGAGCAGTCCAGAGGTGAAATAACCACGTCCAACCATCGAGACAAGGACTTAGTGACAACATCAACATCAACAGGATAATCAGGAGTGTCGCTTTTATTACTAAGAACGTAGAAGCGTCTAGTGGTGTGGTCCCAGTAATTTAATATATGGTAACTTGTGGTACTAATTTCACTATTCTTTGACAAAGTAATAGAGAATTAGATCAAGGAAGTTTGAAAATCGATGGGTAAGAACCAATTGGACTGTTTGGGATTCATTTGGTAATGTAATAGATATGAATATCTCAACATATTTAATATTTAGGTGGACCAGGATCCTCGAACGTGTGTGTTTGATGTGACTACCAATAAACAACTTATGACAGACCTTGGGGCAAGACTGATCAGAGGACGCAGATGTCAGAAAGGGGATGTGGCAACAGATGAACATTTTGTGTTGGTCATTATTTATTTTCTATTCACAAAAATAACTGTGATTAGTTATTCAGACGAAACTCTGTAGCGACAGAGATCAGCATGCATCTGAATTTTTGTCTGTGTACATGTATGTCATATATTATATTGTAGCTCTTTTCGGTTACTGACTGAGCTTCTGCAGAGCCAAAATATGCATCTTTCTGTTGAGCACAAAATATGATAAAACCTTTTTTCAGATTATGTAAATAAAAACATGAAGTTGTCAGTGCACCAATTTGTAGATACATGTATTGATGTTTGTAGGAATGTTCTGTTAGCACAGTAGATGATTAGAGATTCAGTATGAAATGGGTAAGAAGAATAACACACAGGAACCACATGTACATGGTGGAAGTACAATATTTAATGTGTTAAAAGGATTGGAAATAATTCTGTTACTATTAAAATTTCCACCATTCCCAACGCCAAAGAATAAATTTTAGAAGTAGAATAACTAATGGTATTTTTTGTTACAAACTGAGATAGTCCACAAATGATCAACAGTGCAACAGTCCTTCACCATGGACTTATTCTGACTATGCTATAATTACTATTCTCACTGTGTGTTTGTTTGTAACTCATGTGCGAAAAATGTGCTGAATAATACAGCATGGAGTTTGGGGAACAGACACCTGTTATGATGGGCAGAAGTATCTGCACCTCCCTGTAGCTGGTGATGACAACTGCAAGGAAATTGACATGGTCGACCAACCCTCATCATGCCAGAGTGACCTCACGGCGTGATGAGACGTTCTTGATGGCTGCTGTGCCACTCCACCAACTGCTGCCAGCCAGCAGGCGTACTAGCCAGCCCACACAACTATTGGAACGAACATGCTACCTAGAGGAGCCTGTCAACTGATTAGCGACGGCCTCATTGGTCGAGGGAGAACTCTGGTGAGTAACGAATGTGCACTTTTGGAACACCCACTTCGCATCATAGCAGGTGCATGCAACAGCACGCAGAGTCTCTTCAAAATGCACACTGGTTGGCCACGTGGTACAACGTAGCGACCTATGAACTGCAGGTTCACATTGTAATTGACTATTAAAGGTGAACTGTCACGCCCAGCTGAAGAGCGATACACAAACATGTCAGGCAAAACACCCAAGGGTGTGCTATGACATATGTATGCTAATAGATTAAGAGTTCGCACGTTAAAATATGGATCATAATACTGCCTATATTACTTCAAGAAAGGGAGGTATGGAATTTGGTGCTTTCTGTTATGAGAACAAACCACTACTAACAGTTAAGACTGCCTGGTCACGGTTCGATAAAGGAACAGTTCATACTCTTCAAACGAGGGTTTATTCACTTCTCTTGATCATTATCAAGCACAGAACAATTGCGACGTATTCCTGGGGTCTACAAACTAGATGTGTGGTCCCCCAAACTCTGTATAAATGAGGAGATGCGAGGAAATAAAGTGTCAGTGGCGTTCTCTGGACGTGTGGGATGGTAAAACAAGATAGTTGCAGCTTCTGAGGAAGACCATTGTGGCGAAACTACACTCACTTTCCAAATTGTATCTAACCTCCCAGTATCTTTAAGAGGCTCGTCCCCCACGACGATGACAAATGCGAGTTCCCATTTTCTCACACTACTTGCATGTGTGAAGATATCAGCACTAACTTGTAACCTATAGAAGTGACTGTGATAAATTTTGTCTCCTTCAGCATTGAACCTTTGAAAGAATTGCTTACATTGTGGTCAATATGTACTCATCAGGCATCTCAACGTAGTATTCTACTCATTGTTTCCTTCAACAGCGTGTACTATCCATTGTTCATTGTTAATTTGAATTATTATTTCTTGCCTCGTCATGATTGTATTAAAAAACACTAAATGCAACTATTCACAATGTTTTAAAATTTAGAACAGTACAATTATTCGTTATAAAACTGTTTTTCTCTTGCTTTTATACCTTCTTTCGTTTTATACCTTTTTTTTTCTTTAAATGACTATAACTTAATCTTCATACCTTACACTGGAGTCCTAGGAGCCCCAATGTTTGCTTTTATTGTGTATTACAAAGAGTATTTTGGCTACAATTTATTGTAACTTAGTGTATATTACGTTGATTTTAGTTCTACATGTATGCGATGTTAAATATTTGCGTTTGTGTTCCAGAAGTGTCTAGCTAGATATTGGATAAGTTTTTCACTGTATGTTGTTTCTTCCCAATTTATGTCGAAACCTTTTATCGTACACAATAGTTTTACTGCTAAAATCTCGTCTGGTAGACACGTGAGAAGTCCATATTAGTGCTTCGTACTGATTGAAAAATTTATGATTTTGTAAGTATACAAGTTGAATTATATACATTGTGTGTAAATTACAATTGTTTAATTTCAATATGGTCCTAAATATTACATTTTATTTTTCAGTAACAATGTGTAAACGACTCAGAAACGATGAGACACTGTGGTCTAAGGATAGCGTCTTTGATTGGTAATGAAAACCTCCTCAGCCCCAGATCCGAAAGCCGCCACTGCTTGAATGTTGGTTAATAATAACCATTGGGGGCCAAAGATTTCCAGCATACAAAGCCACCCTCATTCTGCCAACGAACTTGTCAAACAGAGGTATCCTTGTCCTATGGGTGGAAAACGGCCCCTAAAAGCGAAAGAATCAGAAATAGTGAACAGCATGAAGACGCAGAACGCAATGGAAACCACTGCATCAAAGACACATAACATGTATCCACAGGCCATGTAGCATGTAATTGAAAAAGTGTCTTGATGATCTCTGCATTGGCAAAAGATTCGGAAATAGTCCCCCATTCAGAATTCTGGTAGGGGACAGATAAGTGGGAGCTGACCATGAGAAAAAGATTAAATAATCAATGAAAGGATGGCGTTCTGCAAGTCGGGTCGGAGAATGTCAGAAGCTTGGACGTGGTAGGGAAACTAGAAAACCTAAAGAAAAGGAAGGCAAAGGCTCAATCTAAATATAGCAGGTGTCAGTGAGGTGAAGTGGGAAGATGACAATGATTTCTGGTCATATGAGTATATAGTAATATCAAGAGCTTCAGATAACGGTGTAACTGGAATAGGACTCGTCATGAATAGTAAGGGAGGGCAAAGAGAATGTTACCATGAGCAGTCCAGTGATAGGCTTGTTCTTATTAGAACTGACAGAAAAACCAACACCGACAACAATAGTTCAGGCGTATATGCCGAGATCGCAAACTGAAGATGAAGAGATGGAGGAGGTATGTGAGGATATTGGAAGGTAATACAGTACGTAAAGGGAGATGGAAGTCTAATTGTTATTGTGTAACTGGAATGATGTTTTATGGGGTGAGTAGAAGAAAAGGTTACAGGAAAATATGGGCTTAGGTCAAGGTATGAGAGAGGGGAAAGAGTAATGTAGTTCTGTAACCAGTTTAAGCTAGTGATATCGAATACTCTGTTCGGGAATCACAAGAGATGAAGGTACACTGGAAAGAGGTCGGGTGGTACGGGAAGATGTCAGTTACATTACATCATGGTCAGACAGAGCTCCCGAAATCACGTACTGGATCGTAAGGTGTACCCATGACATAGACTGACATCACTGTGTAGATATAGACTCAGACTCAGATCCACATGCAATAGTGAGAATGAGTAGGCTGAAGATTGAGACATTAGTCAGGAGGAATGAATATGCAAAGAAGTGGGATACGGAAGAACAAAGGAAAGACGAGATACGTTTGAAGTTCTCTATGGCTGTAGATACGGCAATAAGGAACAGCTCAGTGGGCAGTACGGTTGAAGAGGAGTGGGCATCTCTAAAAAGAGCCGTCACAGAAGTTGGAAAGGAAAACGTAGGTGTAAAGAATGTAACTGCAAAGAAACCATGGGTAACAGAATAAGTACTTCAGTTGATCGATGAAAGGGGAGGGGGAGTACAAAAATGTTCCGAGAAACTCAGGAATACAGAAATAAGAGTCGCTGAGAAATTAAGAAAATAGGAGGTGAAGACAGGCAAAGACAAACTGGCTGCATGGAAAATATGAACAAATCAAAAAAGAAATGACTGTTGGAAGGACAGACTCAGCATACAGGAAAGTCTTTGGTGACATTAACAGCAAGGGTGGTAAAATTGATTGTGCAACGGGAATTCCGCTATTAAAAAGAGAGGAGAGAGCGGACAGCTGGAAAGAATTCACTGAAAGCCTCTATGAGAGGAAAGATTTGTCTGATGTCATAGAAGAAGGAACAGGATTCTATTTTGAAGAGGTAGGGGATGCTGTATTAGAATCAGAATTTAATAGATCTATGGAGGACTTAAGATCAAATAAGGCAGAAAGGATGGATAAAAATCCATCAGAAGTTCTAAAATCGTTGGGGAAAGTGGCAACAAAACGATTATTCACTTTGATGTGTAGAGTGTATGAATCTGGCGACTTACCATCTGACTTTCGGAAAAATACCATCAGCACAACTTCCAAGACTTTAAGAGCTGACGAGTGCGAGAATTACCGCAAAGTCAGCTTAACAGCTGACAGCAAGAGTCAAGAGGGAATAATATGAGTGAATGACCAAGAAAGAAGTGCTCGGGTTATACGGGTGTGAGAGGGAGAAGTAGTCTTTCGCCCCTGCTTTTCGACCTGTACATCGAAGAAGCAATGATGGAAATAAAAGAAGGGTTCAGGAGTGGAATGAAAATTCCAGGTGAAAGGATATTAATGATACGATTCGCTGATGACATTACTATCCTGAGTGGAAGTGAAGAAGAATTACGTAATCTGCTGAATGGAATGAACAATGTAATAAGTACAGAATATGAATTTAGATTAAATCGAAGAAAGATGAAAATAATGAAAAGTAGCAGAAATGAGAACAGCGAGAAAATATCAGGTCTGATGGTCACGACGTAGATGAAGTTAATGGATTCTGCTACTTAGGCAGCAACATAACCAATGACAGACGGAGCAAGGAGGACATCAAAAGGGGCCTAGCACTGGCAAAAAGGGCATCTCTGGCCAAGAGAAATCTACTAGTATCGATCATAGTACTAAATTTAAGAAAGAAATTTCTGAGAATGTACGTTTGGAGCTCCGTATTTTTTGGTAGTGAAACATGGGCTGCGGGAAAAGCGGAACAGAAGAGAATCGAGACATATGAGATGTGGTGCTACAGACGAATGATGAGAATTAGGTAGAACTGGTATGGTAAGAAATGAGGAAGTTCCTCGCAGAATCGGAAAGGAGTATATGGAAAACGTTAACAAGGAGAAGGGTCAGGACGATAGGACGTCTGTTATGACGTTAGAAAATGACATACACTGTGCTTGAGGAAGTTGTAGTGGGCAAAAACTGTAGGGGGAGGCAGAGACTGGAATTCATCCAGCAAATAATGGACCAAGAAGACGATTGGTTTCGAGGCCCAGATTCTGATGAAAGTCCTTATTTTATCGAAATACAGGAACCATCAGGTATGGACGAGAGTGGAGAAGACGGCGATGATAGTCATGGCAGTTCTTTCAAATCATATACACTTTTAGGTAACAATGGCTGTTAGTGGTCTTCAGCTATAACATGTAGGAGCTAAAAGGGGATGTACCAAATCCAGGAATTAAGTTTCTCACCTCCCAGGACGAAAAGGTCAAGCGGGGTCTATTTCTAGAACAGCAGAAGCATGGCAGTTTTTAGTGACATATGGAGTACTGTTATCACTTACATGAACGAAGCACTTATATATGATCTTCAATCGGAAACCCGTTGAATTACCATAGGTCTTCAAATCTTGTAGAACTAAGCGCTTTCACTTATCTCTTGTGTCTCTGCGGAGTAAACAAGACTCCACACTGAAATTCAGGACTTTTGTCTCATAAATATGGAAATATCCTCTTTTGCACTACAGTGTCACGAAGGAAAATGGAGTTTTGAGTAGTTGCCTGAGATTTGTGACAAAGCAACCAACATGCAAAGAAAACAAAAGACCAGTTTGTACCCATTTGGAGATATGAACTAAATTTATTAATAACTGCACATGCCTATACACTTCTTACGAATACGGTGCAATAGAAAAGCAGTTAATGGGTTTCCGTGGCAACTGCCTTTTCAGAATACATATGTCTTCAAAACCGGACAAATATGGAATTAAAATTTTTATGTTGAATGATTTCAGGACATACTAAACACTATCCATATAATGGCGAGCTAGTAAGAGAAAGAAATGAAGCTGCCCCAACTCAAACTTTGGTTCGAATATCGTGGAAACTGTAAGAAAAATTGATACTGAAATACACCATTCTTTTACACGATCTCAAATCGTCAGGAAAACAGAATTAATTTTGGATGTCAATTAGACGCTAGTGTCATATGTCCCAAAGAAGAATAAATTTGTACTCTTGCCGTCTACCATGTAGTACTAAAACGACATCGACGAAACAACAGGATAACCTGGAACGATAATTACATACAATAAGACAAGAGGACGTACTGGCACTTTTCATCAACTGTGAAAATCTACTCTCCTGGAAATTGAAATAAGGACACCGTGAATTCATTGTCCCAGGAAGGAGAAACTTTATTGACACATTCCTGGGGTCAGATACATCACATGATCACACTGACAGAACCACAGGCACATAGACACAGGCAACAGAGCATGCACAATGTCGGCACTAGTACAGTGTATATCCACCTTTCGCAGCAATGCAGGCTGCTATTCTCCCATGGAGACGATCGTAGAAATGCTGGATGTAGTCCTGTGGAACGGCTTGCCATGCCATTTCCACCTGGCGCCTCAGTTGGACCAGCGTTCGTGCAGGACGTGCAGACCGCATGAGACGACGCTTCATCCAGTCCCAAACATGCTCAATGGGGGACAGATCCGGAGATCTTGCTGGCCAGGGTAGTTGACTTACACCTTCTAGAGCACGTTGGGTGGCACGGGATACATGCGGACGTGCATTGTCCTGTTGGAGCAGCAAGTTCCCTTGCCGGTCTAGGAATGGTAGAACGATGGGTTCGATGACGGTTTGGATGTACCGTGCACTATTCAGTGTCCCCTCGACGATCACCAGTGGTGTACGGCCAGTGTAGGAGATCGCTCCCCACACCATGATGCCGGGTGTTGGCCCTGTGTGCCTCGGTCGTATGCAGTCCTAATTGTGGCGCTCACCTGCACGGCGCCAAACAAGCATACGACCATCATTGGCACCAAGGCAGAAGCGACTCTCATCGCTGAAGACGACACGTCTCCATTCGTCCCTCCATTCACGCCTGTCGCGACACCACTGGAGGCGGGCTCACGATGTTGGGGCGTGAGCGGAAGACGGCCTAACGGTGTGCGGGACCGTAGCCCAGCTTCATGGAGACGGTTGCGAATGGTCCTCGCCGATACCCCAGGAGCAACAGTGTCCCTAATTTGCTGGGAAGTGGCGGTGCGGTCTCCTACGGCACTGCGTAGGATCCTACGGTCTTGGCGTGCATCCGTGCGTCGCTGCGGTACGGTCCCAGGTCGACGGGCACGTGCACCTTCCGCCGACCACTGGCGACAACATCGATGTACTGTGGAGACCTCACGCCCCACGTGTTGAGCAATTCGGCGGCACGTCCACCCGGCCACCCGCATGCCCACTATACGCCCTCGCTCAAAGTCCGTCAACTGCACATACGGTTCACGTCCACGCTGTCGCGGCATGCTACCAGTGTTAAAGACTGCGATGGAGCTCCGTATGCCACGGCAAACTGGCTGACACTGACGGCGGCGGTGCACAAATGCTGCGCAGCTAGCGCCATTCGACGGCCAACACCGCGGTTCCTGGTGTGTCCGCTGTGCCGTGCGTGTGATCATTGCTTGTACAATCCTCTCGCAGTGTCCGGAGCAAGTATGGTGGGTCTGACACACCGGTGTCAATGTGTTCTTTTTTCCATTTCCAGGAGTGTAGAAGATGTCTGTGAGAGTTTTCTGTGGGATTCTGGATCAATGTGGGATAAGCGCTAAGACTCTGTTTACCCTTTGCTCTACTGAAATAAAGAGGTCACGAAGTAAATTTCTTCATGAACTGGCGTGGAACGTAGTTGCGCCACACGTAAGGGTTAGAGTGAATATACCTATATTACGACAAAATTTGAAGAGGACACCGGAAGCAATATTTGGAATAGGCACTCTGATTCCAGACGGACAAGAACCTCTAACCACGAAGTGAGATGTTCACTATACTCAAGAAAAGGAGAGAGAAAAACAAAAATGTGTTTCCAGAACAGTAAAAGGGCAATCTGTTATGAACATAAAGTACTAATTTGTAATGGTTGTGCTCACTGAAAAATACAAATAAGGACTGATGATAGTTAAGTTTTCCACTTAATTTTAAAGACATTAATTTTATCTTTTTTATATGTTTTTACACAAATGTACTGTGTTAGTAATTAATTTTGTAAACAACCTGTGCCAAAACATCCTGCGAAAATCAAATAATCCATCATATTGTATTACATTATACATTTAAGTACAGGTGCATGTCGAAACAAACAAGTAATAAAAAACAATAACGGAAATTAGTTTTGAGTAAGCTGTCGAATGTCACATTCATCAAATTTTAAACGACGTATGTTACGCATTATAATAACTAAATAAAGACAAATAAGACATTCTATTGCATTATACACATACAAATATAGGAAAGCTAAACATTGAAAATAGAAACATTATTTTCAAATGATGCCATGCACATTTGCAAGTAACCTTTGTTACTCGCCATTATAATGCTACAAGCAACCATTTCATAAAACTATACAGTTATCTTTAACCTCCCATACATATAAGAAAGTACAATGTATACACTTTTTTTTTTTGGTCATCAGTCTACTGACTGGTTTGATGCGGCCCGCCACGAATTCCTTTCCTGTGCTAACCTCTTCATCTCAGAGTAGCACTTGCAACCTACGTCCTCAATTATTTGCTTGACATATTCCAATCTCTGTCTTCCTCTACAGTTTTTGCCCTCTACAGCTCCCTCTAGTTCACTGGAAGTCACTCCCTCATGTCTTAGCAGATGTCCTATCATCCTGTCCCTTCTCCTTATCAGTGTTTTCCACATATTCCTTCCCTCTCCGATTCTGCGTAGAACCTCCCCATTCCGTACCTTATCAGTTCACCTAATTTTCAACATTCGTCTATAGCACCACATCTCAAATGCTGCGGTACTCTTCTGTTTCGGTTTTCCCACATTCCATGTTTCACTACCATACAATGCTGTACTCCAGACGTACATCCTCAGAAATTTCTTCCTCAAATTAAGGCCAGTATTTGATATTAGTTGACTTCTCTTGGCCAGAAATGCCTTTTTTGCCATAGGCAGTCTGCTTTTGATGTCCTCCTTGCTCCGTCCGCCATTGGTTATTTTACTGCCTAGGTAGCAGAATTCCTTAACTTCATTGACTTCGTGACCATCAATCCTGATGTTAAGTTTCTCGCTGTTCTCATTTCTACTACTTCTCATTACCTTAGTCTTTTTCCGATTTATTCTCAAACCATACAGTGTACTCATTAGACTGTTCATTCCGTTCAGCAGATCATTCAATTCTTCTTCACTTTCACTCAGGATAGCAATGTCATCAGCGAATCGTATCATTGATATCCTTTCACCTTGTATTTTAATTCCACTCCTGAACCTATCTTTTATTTCCATCATTGCTTCCTCGATGTACAGATTGAAGAGTAGGGGCGAAAGGCTACAGCCTTGTCTTACACCCTTCTTAATACGAGCACTTCGTTCTTGGTCGTCCACTCTTATTATTCCCTCCTGGTTGTTGTACATATTGTATATGAAACGTCTCTCCCTATAGCTTACCCCTACTTTTTTCAGAATCTTGAACAGCTTCCACCATTTTATATCGTCGAACGCTTTTTCCAGGTCGACAAATCCTATGAAAGTGTCCTGATTTTTCTTTAGTCTTGCTTCCATTATTAGCCATAACGTCAGAATTGCCTCTCTCGTCCCTTTACTTTTCCTAAAGCCAAACTGATCGTCACCTAGCGCATTCTCAATTTTCTTTTCCATTCTTCTGTATATTATTCTTGTAAACAGCTTCGATGCATGAGCTGTTAAGCTGATTGTGCGATAATTCTCGCAGTTGTCAGCTCTTGCCGTCATCGGAATTGTGTGGATGATGCTTTTCCGGAAGTCAGATGGTATGTCGCCAGACTCATATATTCTACACACCAACGTGAGTAGTCGTTTTGTTGCCACTTCCCCCAATGATTTTAGAAATTCTGATGAAATGTTATCTATCCCTTCTGCCTTATTTGACCGTAAGTCCTCCAAAGCTCTTATAAATTCCGATTCTAATACTGGATCCCCTATCTCTTCTAAGTCGACTCCTGTTTCATCTTCTATCACATCAGACAAATCTTCACCCTCAAAGCTGCTTTCAAAGTATTCTTTCCACCTATCTGCTATCTCATCTGCATTTAACACTGGAATTTCCGTTGCACTCTTAATGTTACCACCGTTGCTTTTAATGTCACCAAAGGTTGTTTTGACTTTCCTGTAAGCTGAGTCTGTCCTTCCGACAGTCACATCTTTTTCGATGTCTTCACATTTTTCCTGCAGCCACTTCGTATTAGCTTCCCTGCACTTTCTATTTATTTCATTCCTCAGCGACTTGTATTTCTGTATTCCTGATTTTCCCGGAACATGTTTGTACTTCCTCCTTTCATCGATCAACTGAAGTATTACTTCTTTTGCCCATGGTTTCTTCGCAGCTACCTTCTTTGTACTCATGTTTTCCTTCCCAACTTCTGTGATGGCCCTTTTTAGAGATGTCCGTTCCTCATCAACTGTACTGCCTACTGCGCTATTCCTTATTGCTGTATCTATAGCGTTAGAGAACTTCAAACGTATCTCGTCACTCCTTAGTACTTCCGTATCCCACGTCTTTGCGTATTGATTCTTCCTGACTAATGTTTTGAACTTCAGCCTACTCTTCAACACTGCTATATTGTGATCTGAGTCTATATCTGCTCCTGGGTACGCCTTACAAGCCAGAATATGATTGCGGAATCCCTGTCTGCCCATGATGTAATCTAATTGAAATCCTCCCGTATCTCACGGCCTTTTCCAAGTATACCTCCTCCTCTTGTGATTCTTGAACAGGTTATTCGCTATTACTAGCTGAAACTTGTTACAGAACTCAATTAGTCTTTCTCCTCTTTCATTCCTTGTTCCAAGCCCATATTCTCCTGTAACCTTTTCTTCTACTCCTTCCCCTACAACTGCATTCCAGTCGCCCATGACTATTAGATTTTCGTCCCCCTTTACATACTGCATTACCCTTTCAATATCCTCATACACTTTCTCTATCTGTTCATCTTCAGCTTGCGACGTCGGCATGTATACCTGAAGTATCGTTGTCGGTGGTGGTCTGCTGTCGACTCTGATTAGAACAACCCGGTCATTGAACTGTTCACAGTAACACACCCTCTGCCCTACCTTCCTATTCATAACGAATCCTACACCTGTTTTACCGTTTTCTGCTGCTGTTGACATTACCCGATACTCATCTGACCAGAAATCCTTATCTTCCTTCCACTTCACTTCACCGACCCCTACTATATCTAGATTGAGCCTTTGCATTTCCCTTTTCAGATTTTCTAGTTTCCCTACCACGTTCAAGCTTCTGACATTCCACGCTCCGACTCGTAGAACGTTATCCTTTCGTTGATTACTCAATCTTTTTCTCATGGTAACCTCCCCCTTGGCAGTCCCCTCTCGGAGATCCGAATGGGGGACTATTCCGGAATCTTTTGCCAATGGAGAGATCATCATGACACTTCCTCAATTACAGGCCACATGTCCTGTGGATACACTTTACGTGTCTTTATTGCAGTGGTTGCCATTGCCTTCTGCATCCTCATGTCGTTGATCATTGCTGATTCATCCGCCTTTAGGCGCAATTTCCCACCCCTAGGACAAGAGAGTGCCCTGAACCTCTATCCGCTCCTCCGCCCTCTTTGATAAGGCCGTTGGCAGAATGAGGCTGACTTCTTATGCCGGAAGTTTACGCGAACCACCTTTCGGAAGGCATTTTCGCGGCTGTCCCATTCCTTTGCATCTATAGTGCAGCGTCCGAGATGAAAATTAAGAATTTGTTGTACTGAACTATTTCTAGTCATATTAACAGCAATGAATTGGCAAGTAACTGTGAGGTACTTGAATAGTTAAGCTTTTCGAGGCACTCTGTTGTAAACAGGAGTTCTTTTATTGTAGACGTTCTGAGGGATATAACGGCGCAAGAATGAAATTGGCAAATAAGTAAACTGTATTATCAGGTGACTCGTCGTTTTACTTCGTCACTAATTAGTTTCATTACTTCAATGTAACATTCACTTACGTAACATTCTCGCTAACTTGACTCGCTAGATACAGATTTTTTAGTACACTTCTGTAAAATTTGTCTAACTGTATGAATCTATAGTTCACACAAAGGCATCAATAATAACCTTACATAATTCGATTACAATTGGCGATTTTCTAATCAACGCTGCAGCTGTTGTCATAAGCAAAGAAATCATCTTTCCAGTAGTGTTTGAAAGTGCTCTTTTGTGTTTCGCTGTACTGATATCTAGAGATATAAACAATTTCTTTTCGTAGTTCATTGACTGCTCCCGTAATTTGCGCACATGTATTATGCAGTCTGTAGAAGGTACGTCGGAATCGAAAGTAGTAATGTAACTCCGAAATTTACTGCGTAAAGGAACACTGAATTTCGGAATGTTACTACGTACCTCGCACAGCAACATCGCAATGAAAACTGAAAGTGGACACAACGTTTTAGCATCAGTACTAATTGCGCCACTATATGGAGTTTTGATTCCGAAGTTCCCTCAGCCTATCATAGTTGGATGGGAGACATGGATTTCAGCAGCAACTAACTACGAATCAAATTTCCCGAAGATAAAAAACGTGATCATCGCTCTGCAGGATGAGGTATCTTCAACGGTAGCATCGAAGAAACTTCTCGAAACTTCAGGAATGAGAAATGACTTATCTTTCATTGAGATAGAGATCGATTTCCTGCCACAAGCGATCTGTCAGCTTCCGTCCAGTCAGTGAACACTGTCGAAGGTTCAGCGCAAAAACTGGTGAGTATTCCAGGCAAATGCCCAAATTTTTATTATTGACCCAAGCGGACTTAAAGGAGGAGGAGCAATAACCTTTTTCAAATCAGTTTGAAAGTTAGCCCCTAAATTTGCATTAACATAGTTATGCAAACTAAGGTGTACAGTGGTGTCTTCGAAAAATACTGATCTCGACAGATATCAAAAATTTTACAAGGTGACAGTTCTATTGCATTAGGAATAGATACTACAATACTCCGCTCCAAATACCTCTGTAGATGCTCAGAGGTCATTTACTCAGACAAAAATGTGTTACCTGACTGGAGATTCAACGTTAACTCTAGAAATTTTTTTAAAAAGCGTTTGACTGTTATGCATAATCTTTCAAGAAACATTTTCTCGTTTCTCTCAAGTACCATAAGCATTATGTTCGAAGTTAAACTTACTTTTCAAATGTAACACAATACGCTGTCAACTAAGATATTCTTCCTGTGTGTGTCTCCTAGTGTAATCTAGTAAATGAACAGTCGTAAAGTGAGGTTTTCCATATTGCCTTTTATTGCCTATTTAGATAATTTATGAACTTTCAGTCTCTGCGCATTAAGAACAATATTATGTAAATATGATGGATGGCAGGATAACCATTCCAAAATGCCAGTGAAGAAAGAAAGTACATTTACTGATTCCATGATATCGATTCTAAAATGTTCCCCATTAATTAGATTACTATTTGCACTCAAACAGATTAAAAGCTAAACTTCCAAGTTAATGTGAGAAAAAAATCGTCCACTTAAGGTAAAGCAATTACTGTGCGAGTGTTCAGTGCGTGTAAAACCGTCTTGCTGTCACGTTGTTTTCCTCTCTCCGTTATTAGTTTGTAGCTCGAGTCAGTTTTTGAGTATATCAGACCACTATATTGTTCAATACCGCATCAGTAGCTCGAATTCTTCTTACTGCAAGACATTTATGATGGATGGCCATAGATTTTTCAGAGCTATGAAACCACTCTATTACTTTAGCAAACCGTTCGGTTTGGCACCTTTTACGGTAAATGACCATTCAGGCAAATTCTCTACTTCTCCTTGTGAGAGGATGTACACGTTCCTCGTGCTTACAGTGGAGGTGACGGTGATCATTTTTGCGATACGTGAACGGCTACGGTCGGACCACTTGATCGTCACTGTTAAACTGGGCGACCTAATTGAATTGATGCTAGTTACCTCTTCTGCTGTCTTGACTCTCATCCACTTTTGTTTTTTCTCTCTCAGGCATGTTATACGAATGCTTAACAAGCTCCTCGAAATCGATAGAGTAATTTTGATCAATAATTGCAAGGAATACAATAAAATACTCAAACAACTAGTGGCTCAAGTAGTTACACTGGTTCTTTTGCTTATCGCAATATCCACTCTCGATGGAGTCCTGTGGGGAAGGTCCTCCAACCATATTATGCATTACGTCGGTTTGTATCCGTTCTACATCGCAGTTGCGGTAACTGTCGCCCAATTCTCCTACCTGGTGCTCTGGCTGAAGCAACGTTTACGTATAGTAAACGAAAGACTTACGGTCATATGGCACCGGAGACTGGAGTCAGTCGTGCTATGTCCGTCATTGTACGACCTGCAAGAGACTGGTGCACTTAGAAGAGCACAACTTGACACCTGTGCTCCAGGCAACAATGTGAGTTTCCTTTATAAAGTTCCTCCTTAAGTATTACTGTAAGAACTGGTAGTCTCCTAAACTTATTGCTTGTCAGTCATAAATGCTAGTAATGCTATATTTTAGTCAGTCTTTAAGAACAGAAAGTTTCGACGTAACATGAAGTTGGCGTTAGCTTGCAACAGTTGCTATATCTGCATAACATTGTTAAAAAATAATGGGTCCTGGGGTTTTCAGCAGAGAATAGATAGAAATAATTTGCTTGATTTTTACATATCTGACATAAATTTCCACTTCCAATTGTTCAATAATCACAAAGCCACAAGCACTTTTTACATCCAGCGAAATTGAGAATAACATTACAAGACGTAATGCGTGGTCGTTCATTCACAACCAGCAAAGACGATCAAGGTCAACTCATCAACACTGTCGGCATACCACTAACGAAGTGAAACTTTAGGTGCTACGCTACAGAGTATAGGATTTATGTTTTCTTCTAAAACATTCGGTGAGTCAGATTAACATTTTCTTACCTCCCGCTTTTTAAGATCGATCATAATTGCAAATTAGTTGTTATATATTTCACACGTAAATTCTTTGACAGTATAATGAACATGAAAGTCTTAGACCAAAATTTCAAAATAACCGGAATAATTCTAAAATTACGGGTCCTATGACAAATCATAAATTTAACATAATATCGGTCCACAGGTAAATTACTAAAATAATAGCGTCTTTCATCTTGAATAACGCTGGACTGGGTTTGCAATGGAGGAATAAGTAAAAAAGATATGTTTCAGATGTTTTTCATTCCACTTACACGGTAATTAATTTTCATTGTATAAAATAGTAGCTTACACAACGCCAAAAATTATTGGTAAAGCTACCGATTGTTTATAATTAAAATTTCCCTACTTAACACGTTACAACACGGAAACTAATTACTGTACGAGGACCAAACTTGGTAGCATTAATGTCAAGGACTTGCGGAAGAAAATAATGCTACGGTACATCGTACCAACACATACCGGCACCATTACTGCTACAGAAGGAGCTCAATATGGCGCCCATCAGAGTCCAGAAGAGTGTGAAAGGACAGGACTGCATATTGCACAGCAAAAAGAAGCATGCCATGGGTATGTAGGCTATCTCTCTTGATATGCGCCGCTTCAGATCAGCACATGTGTGAAAGTTTGTCTTATAAACCGTGTCCTTCACGTAACCACACAACCAGAAATCACAGGGAGTGAGATGCGGTGATCGTGCCTGCCAAGCATTTGGAAACGATCGGCTGTTAATTCTGTCGTTTCTAAATGTGTTTCGGAGAAGCAGGTGTGCTTCACGAGCGATGTGCGGTGGAGTCCCATCTTGCATGAAAACCGTTGAGTTCAATGCAAGATGTCTGTTGTAGGGCGGGTATGACATGCTGACGAAGAATATCGCAGTAACGCTTGCCAGGCACATTGCAAGTCTTTGGCCCTTGAGCGCCAATCTTTTCAAAAAAAGAATGAGCTTATAATGAAAGTAGCCGTGAAGCCACACCATGTGGTGACACGTTCACCATACATAGGAACTTCATGCACAGTGACTGGTGTGTCTTCACCTCAAAGGTCAGAAGAAAATGAGCTTCGTCTCTCCATAGGAGAGGGGAGAGCAAAGTCAGCAGGTCGTTGTGCGTCCTGTGGTGCAAGCTGGTGTACGATATGGATCTTGTACAGATACCCTTTTCGCATAGTGGTCCACGGGATGTTCAACTGTTATGACACAGAACGTGCACTGACTGACGATCGGGCATTGCGTGAGGCGTAGTCTGCCATAGCAACAGTGATCTCATCAACCACCTGTGGTGCAACCGGTCGTCGCCCTCTTCCCGGAGCGAGGCCGTGTTCTCCAGTTGACTCTAACTTCTTCATGATGTTCCGCAAAGCAGGTGGAGAAGAGGACGTTCCGTAATCCTTTCAGGCAAGGTTATTCTCAAAGTGCTGCTGCACCATTACTGTTGTTTTGATAGTAGGACTTCACCAATAATGCCCTGCTCCTTTTGGCCAAGCTCATTCTGAAACGTCAACAAGTGTACTGCGACTGGTCAGGTGTGTGATGACCTGGTGGCCATAGATGGAACTTAATGGTAGCGCTGTGACGCGTGGAAATCATGCACCCCATAATCTGGATATTAATGCTACCAAGTTTGGTACTCTTCCGGTAAGTAGTTTCCGTGTTATAACATGTTGAATAAGGGAACTTTAATTATAGCCACCAGCTACGCCGGTTGAAACTTAAATAGTGGCAATTATTTATTCACAACCGATACAAAACAGTTACGTGTTTTCACCCGTTACGGTCCTTCAAAGTAGTCACCAGTGTTGTGTAGAACCATTTGCCAGCGATATGGAAGGGGTAGTATACCGTTAGCAGAACATGGTGCGTTGATGGTGCGAATGGAGCGGTCTCCTACCTGTCGAATGTCTGGCCAAGTTCTGAAGCGAATGCCGGGAAGTGGTTCCTTCATCTTTGGAATGAAATCAAAGTCACAGGGAGTAAGTCCGGTGAGTATGGTGGATGGAATAGCACTTCCCAGTGTCATCGACCGAACAGAGCAGCCACAGCTTGCGCTGTATGCGCCCGCGTATTGTCGTGCAAAATGATGGGTGGGTTACGCAGAATCTGTCTTCGCTTTTTTCGCAAAGCTGGTCGCAGCTGATGCTCCAAAAACGAACAGTAATACTGTGCATTACCGGTCTGCCGTGGAGGAACGTAATGCGTTACGATAACACCATCGCAGTCGTACACGAGAATCACCGTAACTTTAGACCGCTCCAATCGCGCCATCAACAGAACAGGCTCTGCTAACGGCATACTACGCCTTCCACATCAATGGCAACGGGTTCTATACGACGCTGGTGACTACTCTGAAGGACATTAACAGGTGCAAACATGTAACTCTTTTGTATCGGTTGTGAATAAATAGTTGCCACCATTTAAGTTTTAACCCTTGTACATAAGCCGAAGTTTCGCTGAAGTACTAATACACTTCGTAAATGTCCAGAAACGTGGATCAGGTATTTTACAACCAAAATTACGTGTTGATCTGGTTAAAAAACTAGTGTTATCGTAGATTTATCTAATTAAGAGATGTTCCATAGATTCCTGATTTATCACTCCTTCATGTATGTGGTACAGTTCCACACTTTGGGACACTTCAATTTAAACTGAAGAATTCACAGTTCTTGCCACTTTTCAATTTATTTAAAGTACCATCAGATCAATGAGAGGAAGAAACTTGTAAATCCTTCGATGTGTGTTTGCAGTAGCATTCCTATGATGATTTTCTTAGTATTTATTCGCTACTGAGACAGAGCCATTTACGTTTTGCCTCATATCAGTGGAGAACTTTCCGCGGCCTGAAACACATATATATATTATCATTTGACTGCACCACTTTTAGCACACGTATTATACAACTGCAAAGGTAAACTAAGAACAGTTACAAAACTGGATCTTCCATGCTATTTATATTTCATTACCTAGATTTTCCAGTTATAGTGTGTGCTGGTCTTGTCTATATGTGCCTTAGCTCAACTGTTAATAAAACAGTTGTGTCTCTACCCCTTACAAACATTGTCAGTACAGGTGTCAAATTTCCTGCCCTTGTTTCCTCCGGGATATTATGTTACGATTTCTGTAGTAGTGGCAAGACTAAAATGTATTTATGTGTTGTCAATGGTAAAAGGCTCTGTATGTGTAAGTGTTTCTTGTTTTTTTTTTTTTTTTTTGGGGGGGGGGGGGGGGGGAGGGGCACGGATTGGATGAGGCTTAGTGGTGACATGCATATTACTTTTGGTTCTTGTTTGTCGATATTCACTTGTCAATCACTGTTTATGTGTGTGTCTTAATTTATCTGCTGCTTGCGCTATGCTGGGTCATTTCAACCTATTTCTATAAAGGATACGGCTATCATTTGGACATGGATAAAAATACGTTAACGCTTGTTCGTGCATAATTTCTCAACTGTTTCACCGATATTAATGATTCTCTAAGCGCCCGATGCTGCATTATTCCACAATGGTCCCATGTTATCGAGGGCTCGTACCTATAGCGATACTATGGTCTAGCACAAACAAAGGACCACTTGTATATCTTCCACAGGTTCAAACATGAAAACATATTCGATTCGACGGCACATTGTTGCACCGCTATAGGGCTGGTTTCAGATTCTCTGCATTAATCTGAAGTTGCCCAGAGAACTGTAAATTTATAAGTTCTGCTGCCCCTTTATATAATTTAGTTTGATTCAACTGATGTGTCAGTTGAATAAAACTCAAACTGAAGTGCTCGATTTTTGCACTTTCTTGTAAAATGCCTGGATACGAACTTTTTGTTACTGACTAACGGATGTTGGGTACATTATATTTGATGGTACACGAAAAAATGGCTCTGAGCACTATGGGAGGTCATCAGACCCCTAGAACCTAAAACTACTTAAACCTAACTAACCTAAGGACGTCACACATATCATGGCCGAGGCAGGATTCGAACCTGAGACCGTAGCAGTCGCACTGTTCCGGACTGTAGCACCTAGAAGCGCTCGACCACCGCGGCCGGCGATGGTACACAGAAGACAGATTATCGTTTCAAATGTTATACTTTGCTTGTGTAATTTTCTTGCGTAGGAACACAGGAAATCAGAAAGTAAGTTAACTGCTGGCTTAAAATCATGCTCGTAAATGACTCTTTGAAATTAAGCTCCTTGAAACATGATTTCATAACAAATGTTAATCTTGTACAATGTTTCGATCTCGTTTATTGCTAATTATGGTTCTGTAATTATGGTTCTACCTGAAATGTATTCGCAGTTGAGAATACGAACTACTAGAAGCTGAAAAGAAAACGAGGACAGTGGGTATTTATGACGGACCGGAATTCGATGGCGATGAGTCTTCGGTTTAATTGCTTTGGCTACCTGTGCACGACTCTCGGTCAGACCAAACTTCCGTATGTCGTGTACCCTGCACCACAAGCCATATTCATACACACTTTATGAACTCTGCTGGCCATTAGAATTGCTACACCACAAAGATGACGTGTTAGAGACGCGAAATTTAACCGACAGCTAGTAAATGCTGTGATATGCAAATGATTAGCTTTCCATAGCATTCACAAAAGGTGGGCGCTGGTGGTGACACCTACAGCGTGCTGACATGAGGAAAGTTTCCAACCGATTTCTCATACACAAACGGCAGTTGACCGGCGTTGCCTGGTGAAACGTTGTTGTAATGCCTCGTGTAATGAGGAGAAATGCGTCCCATCATGTTTCCGACTTTGATAAAGGTCGGATTGTAGCCTATCGCGATTGCGGTTTATCGCATCGCGACATTGATGCTCGCGTTGGTCAAGATCCAATGACTGTTATCAGAATAAGGAATCGGTGGGTTCAGGAGGGTAATATGGAACGCCGTGCTTGATCCCGACAGCCTCGTATCACTAGCAGTCGAGATGACAGGAATCTTATCCGCATGGTTGTAACGGATCGTGCAGCCACGTCTCTATTCCTGAGTCAACAGATGGAGACGTTTGCAAGACAACTACCATCTGCACGAACAATTCGACGACGTTTGCAGCAGCATGGACTATCAGCTCGGAGACCATGGCTGCGGTAACCCTTCACGTTGCATCACAGACTGGAGCGCCTGCGATGGTGTAATAAAGGACGAACCTGGGTGCACGAATGGCAAAACGTCGAATCCAAGGTTCTGTTTACAGCATCATGATGGTCGCATCCGTGTATGGCAACATCGCGGTGAAGGCACATTGGAAGTGTGTATTCGTGGTCGCCATACTGGCGTATCACTCGGCGTGATGATATGGGGTGACATTGGTTACACGTCTCGGTCACCTCTTGTTCGCATTGCCGGCACTTTGAACAGTGGTCGTTACATTTCAGATGTGTTACGACCCGTCACTCTACCTTTCTTTCGATCCCTTCGAAACCCTACATTTCACCAGGATAATGCACGACCGCATGTTGCAGGTCCTATACGGGCCTTTCTGGATACAGAAAATGTTAGACTGCTGCCCTGGCCAGCACATTCTGCACATCTCTCACCAACTGAAAACGTCTGGTCAATGGTGGCCGAGTAACTGGCTCATCACAACATTCCAGTCACTACTCTTGATGAACTGTGGTATCGTGTTGAAGCTGTATGGGCAGCTGTAACTGTACACGCCATCCCAGCTCTGTTTGAGTCAATGCGCAGGGGTATCAAGGCCGTTATTACGGCCAGAGGTGGTAGTTCTGCGTACTGATTTCTCAGGATTTATGCACCCAAACCGCGTGAAAATGTAATCACATGTCAGTTGTAGTATAATATATTTGTCCAATGAATATGCGTTTGTCATCTGCATTTCTTTTTGGTGTGGTAATTTTAATGACCAGTAGTATAGTTCTCGTACAGGGGAGTGCATTTTAATTCATAGCTGCTGTCAGGTATACGATACTGAAATGTTGTGTTCTTAAGAAAAATTTTCTAATGTTCTTTCGGACATGCATGCCCGAAGGAACAGGTACTACGGTGACTACAGTCGTTGTGGTGCAGAAACGGCGACTCAGTTATGGAAGTTTTGGTCTGGTCATGAGCTATGCACGGGTAGCCAGAGCGGCTAAGACGACGGCTCCCGTAAATCGGGAAATCCGTTTTCGAGTCCTGGTCCAGCACAAATTTCCGTTATCATCAATCCCTTGTGCAGCTAATGGCTGTTCGTATTCGCAGCTGCGAATACATTTCGGTACTTCATGACGACTGCTATCCCCGGAGTGTCTGCTCATTCGAACTGGCATCCATGTCCGAAGGTTCACTGCGTCGTTCTTAACAACAAAGGCACTTGAGTGTTGTCATTATTTTTCTGCATTTTGGTAAATTGGAGTACGTTTTGTTCAGCTGCAGCATTTATTAACTTTACACTTACCAGTACTGAATTTAGCCTTTGAGAATTGTGCACAGCAATCTCGTTTCAAAGACGTTCATATACGAAATAGAGCCTCATAACACGTTGTTCAGTAGCCTGATTTAGAAGACGATTACTAATAAACGCAGATAACATACTTCTCCAACCTTAGGATCTTAATGTAACCAAGGATTTAGACAGCCTCACTGTCCACAGTCTTTTTTCACTTACGGAATTAATTCAAGGACCAAGGTTGGTTGCCTGTTATTTCACTGATTTGTTAAGCCTTAACTATTTCATGTGTTGCATATCATACGAACGATACGAAATAAAATTATTCTGGATTTTTTTGTTTTGTAAAAAGACTTTCTATAGTAAAA
This sequence comes from Schistocerca americana, assembly GCF_021461395.2. Lineage (NCBI taxonomy): Eukaryota > Metazoa > Arthropoda > Insecta > Orthoptera > Acrididae > Schistocerca > Schistocerca americana. The sequence continues at coordinate 189,075,575 of NC_060122.1, read as the reverse complement.
ATCGCATAAATACTCTTTCGTTTCGACAATCATTTTCGACAGACTTTACTGTCATATTCTGGGTTGAAAAAAATTTTTTTTGCAAAATGTTCACGGTGAATTGTCGTGTTAGTGAATTAAATGTAGCACATTTTGCAAAAGTTTGTCAGAAATGAAACGTTTACAATCGAAAAGGAGCTTGTGCAACTGTCCATGTGTATATACAGGGTGTTTCAAAAATGACAGGTATATTAGAAACGGCAATAAAAACTAAACGAGCAGCGATAGAAATACACCGTTTGTTTCAATATGCTTGGGACAACAGTACATTTTCAGGCAGACAAACTTTCGAAATTACAGTAGTTACAATTTTCAACAACAGATGGCGCTGCGGTCTGGGAAACTCTATAGTACGATATTTTGCACATATCCACCATGCGTAGCAATAACATGGCGTAGTCTCTGAATGAAATTACCCGAAACCTTTGAAAACGTGTTTGGCGGAATGGCTTCACATGCAGATGAGATGTACTGCTTCAGCTGTTCAAATGTTTCTGGATTCTGGCGGTACACCTGGTCTTTCAAGTGTCCCCACAGAAAGAAGTCACAGGGGTTCATGTCTGGCGAATAGGGAGGCCAATCCACGCCGCCTCCTGTATGTTTCGGATAGCCCAAAGCAATCACACGATCATCGAAATATTCATTCAGGAAATTAAAGACGTCGGCCGTGCGATGTGGCCGGGCACCATTTTGCATAAACCACGAGGTGTTCGCAGTGTCGTCTAAGGCAGTTTGTACCGCCACAAATTCACGAAGAACGTCGAGATAGCGTGATGCAGTAATCGTTTCGGATCTGAAAAATTTGCCAATGATTCCTTTGGAAGAAATAGCGGCCCAGACCAGTACTTTTTGAGGATGCAGGGACGTTCGGACTGCAACTTGGGGCTTTTCGGTTCCCCATATGCGCCAGTTCTGTTTATTGACGAAGCTGTCCAGGTAAAAATAAGCTTCGTCAGTAAACCAAATGCTGCCCACATGCATATCGCCGTCATCAATCCTGTGCACTATATCGTTAGCGAATGTCTCTCATGCAGCAATGGTAGCGGCGCTGAGGGGTTGCCACGTTTGAATTTTGTATGGATAGAGGTGTAAACTCTGGCGCATGAGACGCTACGTGGACGTTGGCGTCATTTGGACCGCAGCTGCAACACGGCGAACGGAAACCCGAGGCCGCTGTTGGATCACCTGCTGCACTAGCTGTGCGTTGCCCTCTGTGGTTGCCGTACGCGGTCGCCCTACCTTTCCAGCACGTTCATCCGTCACGTTCCCAGTCCGTTGAAATGTTTCAAACAGATCCTTTATTGTATCGCTTTTCGGTCCTTTGGTTACATTAAACCTCCGTTGAAAACTTCGTCTTGCTGCAACAACACTGTGTTCTAGGCGGTGGAATTCCAACACCAGAAAAATCCTCTGTTCTAAGGAATAAACCATGTTGTCTACAGCACACTTGCACGTTGTGAACAGCACACGCTTACAGCAGAAAGACGACGTACAGAATGCGCACCCACAGACTGCATTGTCTTCAATATCTTTCACATCACTTGCAGCGCCATCTGTTATTGAAAATTGTAACTACTGTAATTTCGAAAGTTTGTCCGCCTGAAAATGTACTGTTGTCCCAAGCATATTGCAACAAACGGTGTATTTCTATCGCTGCTCGTTTAGCTTTTATTGCCGATTCAAATATACCGGTCATTTTTGAAACACCCTGTATGTAGCGCTCATAGATGATCGTGAAGTCTAAAAAAATCCCAATTTGCAGTAAAAGTCACAACCTCAACACGAGAAAATTCAGTCGGACTTTTTCATAACTTTTGTAAATCAAAGTAGATTTCTCTCATTTCAGCGTACGGCTTTAATATTTCTAACTTTTTTAGACCAAAATAGTGGTTTACAGATTTTTCACTTTTACAGTTTCCAAATTTTTTTTTTACGTGGTAGTTCTCTTGCCATGGCGTGAGCTATACGTTGCTTTTATTTATTGCGAAAATTTCTGTATTTTCGATTCTATGTGTGACGTTCTGGTTACATCGTGTTAAACGATCTACGAAAAAAAGTTAATTTCTGTGATGCCTACACCATATCTAATATTTCTTGTCTTAAAATTACTATTAGTCATTGATAGATACGTTGCATTACAGTTAATGTACATATGTAAAAATGCAAACTTATAACCTTCATAAGAGAAGCAACACAAAGGGTATGCAGTCATAAATGGCACTGAATATCATCTTGAATTACACTTCAATAATGGGTAAACATCAAAAGCCTTCTCGCTGTTGGCGATGGTGCATGTGGGATTCACAGTTCATAAGCCTGTAAGTAGTAACAGGAGCTAAATGTCAGAAAAGACAGTCACTGTTACCATTCATTCATTTTCTAATTTCATAATATAATCAAATTAGTAGAGTGATATTAAATGAAAAAAATTACTTTTATGGTGAAATTCTAAACGTATCTAACGAATGTTCCATTACGTTTCGGGTGTGCAGCCGCAAGAAATCTCCTTCTTCTTCTAATATTTCGGCTGTATAACGTTCAGCCATCTTCAGAGTGAGCGGCTCACTCTGAAGATGGCTGAACGTTATACAGCCGAAATATTAGAAGAAGAAGGAGATTTCTTGCGGCTGCACACCCGAAACTTAATGGAACAGTCTTTGCGCCACCTAAATCTGAAGATGCGTATCTAACGAAGTTTATTTCATTTCCCAGAAAAGAACTGGAGCTGTTGTGTACAAAGTACTTGAATAGATAAGAGGTCAGGAATAAAACAAATACGATAGAGACGTAGGTCACGTCCGCAGTTGCCTTGCCGAGTGTGGGCTGTCCATCAGGGTGTAGTATGGGGTCAGTTAGTCAGAGTAGAACGGGCAGAGACGTACGCAATCTGTTTATAGAGTACTGCGGGACAATGGCTCCATGTTGCTGGCGGTGGACTGTACGAGTGTCACCGTCGTCTGGCGATTGGATGCACGGATGTTATGTAATTGGTGACGTGTCGCTTGCTTGTGGTGTCACTGCAAAGCAAATTTCTTTTCGTTTCATCTCTAATTTTGTCGAAAGTCACGCAAAATTTTGCGACACAGATCTGATATATTTATTTGGTTCCTGTCGATCACATAGTGACGTTCGTCGTAATGGTTGTGGTTCCATGGTGCAGAACTGTTAGCGGCGTTCTGTATTGATTTTCACGTTGTTTATTAACATCAGTTATGGCACCCCATCGGACAGCATTACAGTTGCAAGTATATATTTAGTACTGTGGATGAACCAAGATGGCAGGACACGAATTGGAAGTGTAATCCCTGTACAGTGCAGCTCACTTTCTCAAGTACTGTCATTATGTGAACGGACAGTATGGAGTGTGATCATCAAAGGCTGCGGTGGACGAGTGGTTTTTGAGGAAAGAGGGTGTAAACACAGGATACTGACGGACGACTGTTGGCAATGTGTGGAGAGAGTGCACCGTCTCAAACAACCGTGTGCAACGTGATGGATGGACTGAAAAGTGGTCGCTCTTCAACAGAGAAAGGAATCGGGTCTTGAAGTAGAGTGGCTGTGGTAACACGAGTCATAGTTTCAACCGAGTTTACTTCTGTCTGTGCGCTGCGCGCAGTAGCGAAAACATTACGATTCGCGGATTCTGTCAACCTTCTATACTGGTATTGAAAGTACATAGGGAAAACTTAAAAACGCAGCAAATGAAGAACGTGAAAGAGAATACAAACGTCTAAAAAAATAAGACTGACAGGAAGCGCAAAATGGCTAAGCAGGAACTGGCAGAAGACAAATCTAAGGATTTAGAATCATATTCCACTAGGGGTAAGGTAGATACCATCAACAGGAAAATTAAAGAGCTCTTTTGAGAAAATATAAGCAGCTGTATAAATATCATGGCCTCAGATGGGAAAGGAGAGCTAAGAAAGGAAGGGAAAGCTGAAAGGTGGAAGGGGTATATAGAGGGTCTATACAACGGAAGTGGAAAAGCAGATGCTGACAGTTGTGAAGGTTACCGAACTATGAGTTTAATAAGTCACGAGGGTAAAATACTGACACCAATTCCTTCCAGTTCGGGGGAGATCAATTTGGATTTCGGAAAAATGTAGACAAACGCGGAGCGATATTGACTCCCAAGACTCACATTAGAAGATAGGTTAAAGAAAGGAAAACCTACATATACAGCATTTGTAGACATAGAGAAAGCTATTAAGAATGTTAGGTGCAATATTCTCTTTGAAATTCTGAAGGTAGCAGGGGTAAATTACCGGAAGCGAAAGGCTATTTACAACTCGTACAGGAACCAGAAGGCAGTTTTAAGAGCCGAGGGACGTGAAGAGAAGGTAGTGATTGAGAAGGAATAGACAGAGTTGCAGCCTGTCCTCTGTGTTGTTCAGTTCGTACACTGAGAAAGCAGGAAAGGAAACCAAAGAAATTATTAGAATAGAAAAGTTCAGGTCGAGGAAAGGAGCATATGAGATCAACATCCACAAAAGAAACATAAGGCGGTCGGATTAAATCAAGTAATGCTGAGGCAATTAGATAAAGAAATTAGAAACTTAAAGTCGTAGATGAGTTTTGTTATTGGGACACCAAAACAGATGATGTTGTTCGAAGTTGAGAGGATATAAAGTATAGACTGGCAAACGCAAGTAATGTGTTTTTGAAGAAGAGAAATTATTTTCTGAATTTATTTGTGTGGAGTGAAGCCACGTATGGAATTGTAATGCGTACGATAAATAGTTTAGAGGTGAAAAGAATAGAAACTTCTGAAATACGTTGCAACAGAAAAATGCTGAAAATTAGATGGGTAAATCACGTAACTACTGAGGGGGTACTGATTAGAATTTATGAGAAGAGAGAATTGTGGCACAACCTGACTGGAAGAAGGGATCGGTTGATAGGAAACATACTGAGGCTTCAAGGGATTATAAATTTAGTAGTGGAGGGAAGTATTGGGCGTAAAATGCATAGAAGGTGAACAAGAGATGAATAGAGTAGCTGTTTCAGAAGAGTGTGGGTAGCATTAGTTACTCGGAGATGACAAGAAGGACACAGTAGCATGGACAGCTGCATCAAACCTGTCTTCGGACTGAAGACCACAACAACCACAATGAAAACGAACGGTGTAGTACATTACTGCGCTTGGCATGAAGGATTCCTCGGACACGGGACAGAGTACCAGCACTGCCATTCGCGATTGTTACCTAGATGCGACGGAAATGAGCGAAATGCGTCACTACCAGCTACGAAATACACCACTATCTGATGATGTAAATATGACAGAAGAAACCAATCAGGATGGTATCATGCAAGAGGCCCTGCCTTCCATCCTACAGTCTACTAGAGTCCTGCAGATACTGATCAGTATCACTGTAGTAAACTAATTAGAAATATACAATCAGTTGTGCATGTCGAAAGAATTTGTTGTCAATTTTCACTACTGGCCATTGAAATTGATACACCACGAAAATGACCTGCTACAGACGCGAAATTTAACCAATAGGAAGAGGATGCTGTGATATGAAAATGATTGGCTTTTCAGAGCATTTACACAAGGTTGGCGTCGGTGGCGACAACTACAACGTGCTGACATGAGGAAAGTCTCCAAACGATTTCTCGTAGACAAACAGCACTTGACCGGCGTTGCCTGGTGAAACGTTGTTGTGATGTCTCGTGTAAGGAGGAGAAATGCGTACCCACATGTTTCCGACTTTGATAAAGGTCGGATTGTAGCCTATCACGATTGCCGTTTGTCGTATCGCGACATTGCTGCTCGCGTTGGTCGATATCCAATGACTGTTAGCAGAACATGGAATCGGTGGGTTCAGGAGGGTAATACGGAAGGCCGTGGTGGAGCCCAACGGTCTCGTATCACTAGCAGTCAAGATGACAGGCATCTTATCGGCATAGCTGTAACGGATCCCTGCGAAACTCTACATTTCAGCAGAATAATGCACGACCGCATGTTGCAGGTCCTGTACGGGCCTTTCTGGATACAGAATATGTTCTACTGCTGCCCTGGCCAGCACATTCTTCAGATCTCTCACCATTTGAAAACGTCAGGTCAATGTTGGCCAAGCATCTGGCTCGTCACAGTACGCAAGTCACTACTCTTGAGCCGGCCGCGGTGGCCGTGCGGTTCTGGTGCTGCAGTCCGGAACCGCGGGACTGCTAAGGTCGCTGGTTCGAATCCTGCCTCTGGCAGGGGTGTGTGTGATGTCCTTAGGTTAGTTAGGTTTAAGTAGTTCTAGGTTCTAGGGGACTTATGACCTAAGATGTTGAGTCCCATAGTGCTCAGAGCCATTTCAACCATTTGAACCACTACTCTTGATAAACCGTGAATCGTCTTGAAGCTGCATGGGCAGCTGTGCCTGTACACGCCATCCAAGCTCTCTTTGACTCAATGCCCACGCCGTTATTACGGCAGAAGTGCTAGTTTTGGGTACTGATTTCTCAGGATCTATGCACTCAAATTGCGTGAAAACGTAATCACATGTCAGTTCTAGTATAATATATTTGTCACATGAATACCCGTTTATCATCTGCATTTCTTCTTGGTGTAGCAATTTTAATGGCCAGTAGTGTATTTTAATCACATGTCAAGATCCGTATGACGAAATTAAGGAGCAAATCTCCACGTTCATGAATCGTGTCTGGATATGAAATTACAACATAAAGGTAATAACAGACAAAACCAAAATGCTTATGAACACGAAAGTTGAAGTAAACGCAATTGACAATATAACAAGAATCAGCTTAATTTTTCAAGAAACTCCTCGACAAAATAGAAGGATTGAGCCATGAGGGAACTCTTCAGTTTCGATTAGAAAGCGCGTGGATAACTGCTAAGATGTTTGAATTCGAGTGATAGTTTACTGAAAATGGATGCAGTAGTAAACAGCACACCTTTCTGCACAAGGTTTAAGCAAGTCTGATCCAAATGCAGGTTTGGTTTTTGGCGAGTATTAACTGAGTGAAAGCTGTTTATCCTTGGGAATAAGCTAATACGGTTAACAAGAAATGACAGTAAGGAATATATCTATTGAGAGGCCATTGTCAAAATACACAGTCTCGTGAACAAGGGGCACAAGAGGTTCATGAACTTACATCACTTATTGCCCGAAGCGTCTGTTTCTGAGCCTAAAATATCCTTTCAGAATGGGAAGAGTTACACCAAAATATGATACCATACGACGTAAGCGAATGAAAATAAGCAAAGTAGACAAATTTTTGTGTCGAACGATCACTCACTTCAGATACCGTTCGAATAGTAAAAATGCAGCATGAAATCTTTTTTAAAAAGATCCTGAATGTGGGCTTTCCATGTGAGTTTACTATCTATCTCAACACTTAGAAATTTCAACTGTTCAGTTGCACCATTGTGTCAGGTTCTGTTGAATTGTGTGTTAGAAACTGTTGAGTCTTACTGTGATTCAGCGTTAGTTTATTTTCTACAATCTATAAACTTAGGTCATGAACTGCACTATTGGAAACCGAGCCAATGTTGCACACAACATAATTTACTACCTAAGCTAGTGTCATCAGCAAACAGAAATATCTTAGACTTACGAATAATGCTAGAGGGCACGTCATTTATATAAATAAGGAACTTGAGTGGCCCCAACACTGACCCCTGGTGCACCACCCACTTTATTATACCCCACTCAGACCGCACATCACAGCCATTCTCAACGTTGTGAATAATGACCTTTTGCTGTCTGTTGCTAAAGTAAGAGGTGAACCAATAATGAGTCAATCCGCATATTCCGTAATGGTCCAACTTCTGGAGTAATATTTCGTGATCAGCACAATCAAATGCCACAGTTAAATCTACCACAGTACTTAGTCTTCAGCGATTTAATTATTGACTCAATCTCCCCATTCCCTGTATTACAGAGGAGTTTTTCAGACATCAATATCGGAAAGGCATTTGCCAAGAAAGTTAGATGATTCCCTGTAGAACATAATTTTTTTATTTAATTCTCCAGCAATGCTCAGAAAATGATTGTTAAATACTGTACATAAAGCTGGTTTTTCAGTAACAGAAAATTTTTTACTACGAACTGACTTTTTATTCTTGACCTCGTGCTGCTTACCACACGCTTCCTTCAGAACTGACCATACGGTTTTCATTTTATCCTGTAATTTAGCTATTCTATTTTCACCACATACGCTTCGTCTTTCTAATAACATTTATACGCACCTTACGATGCTGTTTGTAATGGGCTAATGTAGCTTGATTGTGACTAGTTCTAACTTTTTGATATAATTCCTACTTTTTTCAACATGATATCCTTATCCGACTAGTCAGCTTCCTGGATTGCCTATTATTGCTAGTACCCCGTTTAGAACGTTCTAATGGAAAACATCTCTCAAAGAGCATGAGAAACGTGTTAAGGAAAGCATTATATTTCTCATTTATGTTATTGGCACTATAAACAATTTGCCAATCATTGTCCTTGATAAGGTTTCAAAAACTTTCTATTGCTGTTGGATTAACTTCCCTATATACTTTGTAATTATATGTGACATTTGTTTCAGTACAGATGCCTTTTAGCGTTAAAACTTGTGCATCACGGTCTGAAAGGCCATTCACCCTAACTAACAAAATTGCCATATAATAATGAAGAATGGATAAAAATATTGTCTATGACTGTACTGGTGTTCTCCTGTACCCTATTTGGAAAAACACAGTCTGCATCACATCATATGAATTTAGGAGATATACCAACATCCTTTTCCTTGCACCCTCATATACAAAATTTATATCTAAGCCATCACATATAACTAATTTCTGGTACTTCCTACACAGTGAATCAAAGACCTTCTCTAGCTTGAGCAGCAATGTCTGAAGTCAGAGTTAGGGGACCCACAAACAACAACAATTACAAGTTTACTTTCACTAAATTCAACTGCCCCTGCACAACATTCAAATATCTGTTCAGTGCTGTGCCGTAATATGTCTACGGACTCAAATGGAATACTGTTTCTTCTCTACATAGCCACTCCCCCATCCCATAAGGAACAATCCCAAACGTAGTGATCATACCTAAGGTAGATGAGTATACTTCAGGCAATCCAGTATATTAAAATGCAGGGGCGTTCCAGTCATGTGAAATCAGTCACCAGAAAGTTTGACTGTACAAGTGGGTCAGACTTTATTCTTTCTAGTAAGGCCAATAGATATAATAACATGGAAAATGTACCATTATAAGTATTGTGGAATGTAGTGAAAAGTCAGTTGGTAGCTTACACCCGATAGCCACGGGGAAAAAACATTCAGTGCAGGAATAACAATCAAACAGCAGATAACTGACGTCGCCAAACGATGGAGAGACCGCGTACGAGTTGAAAACATTCAGGATTAACGGCGTGTACAAACTCCTTGCAGCAAAATGAGGGCAGAGAGAATTTTAGAAGTACGTATCCCAAAGAGTGTGCTACAAAGGAGAAAGGTTATCAGGGTTGTAAGCAGGGTGCACGACAGGGCATCTCGCACTCTACCGTCTTGTACTTCAGACAGCAATAGATGAAGCTAGGGAGAAACTAGGAGCTGTAGGAGGAATTAAAATGATTCGTAAGGAAGTAGATATTCTGAGATTATCTGATGATATCGCAGTGTGAGGGGAAGATGAAGAACAGTTAGAAGCTGCTGGTACTCTCTTAAAAATAAGCGACTCGAGACCGTCGAATACATTGAAATTAGGAAGTGAAATTACGCCAGACAGACGGTCAAGAAAGGATACTGCCACCGGAATCCGTCAGGCAAAAACTGCTTCTAACACGAGACGAAACCTCCTCACATGTAGCAACATACACGAACATGTCAGGAAAGACGAGCTAAAGTCTTTTTTTTTTTTTTAGTTTGCTGTTGTATGGATGTGAAACATGGTCACTCGGAGAAGCTAAAAGACATGAAACAACAGCCTTCGAGATATGATGCTACACAGAACGCTCAAGAAATTCTGCGTAGACGAGATATCAAACGAAGAGGTGCTCCACAGAGTAGAGGGAGACAAGTCTGGTCTCTTGAAGCAAATCAAAAGCAGGAGGGCACATTGGTCGGCAGTCTGCTGAGACAGGATGGTATCACTAAAAGTGTCATTGAAAGAACGATAGAAATGCATAATACCGGAGGCAGACTGAGATTAGAACGAATCAGCCGTATCATGGGGGATACGAACTGCACCACCTGTACCACATACAAGGGAGGCCGAAGACTGAAATCCATGATGAGCTGCTGATAACAACCTGGGGGGTGTTGACACCTCACTTAGCGAGGAGAAACATGACATGAAATCAAAAGTTTGGCCTCGATGCTACATGTGGAAAAGGATACCGAACAGAATATTTCCCATGATTTATACTTTTGTGTTAACCTTCCAGAATATGTTGCAATATGGTGCTAACTTTGACCAGCTTAACCACTTGTCCTTGCATTCTGCAATGCTCTCGGTGTTTCAGATACTACCGTACAAGTGCTCCAAGTCGTTGCGCAAAATGTTGCGACGGACATAAAGTATCAGTCTGCGATAATACCATTCTGGTAACTGTGGCTCAACCCAGAGAACATGATTTAAATGTAAGAAATGAGCAAACAGCACCAGTAGGCCACCTGCAGCCATGTGTATTTATGCCCCGACCGCGCGCTTTGCCACTCAGGTTTTCACACTGTCCAGCAACGAGAACGCAGTTCTCCCCACAATTCCAAAGTCACTGGCTGCTAAACCAGCATTATTTCACATCCATTTCTCATTTTTGAACAAATGAAGCTGATTGTATCTGGCAGAAATTTCCGTTAGCAACGGCCTGATCTGCTAATTCAGTGCTAATTAATTCATAAACAGCGCAACGTGTCGAATTTAATTTTTATCAGTTATTCCTCAGAACAGCCTTCCTTCTAACAGCCTTAGAAACTTTTCAGACCGTTTCTGACCACCGAATATGTCAGTGTGGAACGCCCCTCCAACAACGACAATGCGAAAGAAACTTTTGTGAAGTACGTGACTGGCGACGGGCAAGCAGTCGTGCTTTTACTTATCTGGGGAAGTGATGCTGAGGAGGTGGTGACCAGACTACCACGCCTGTTGACTCCGGTGTACGAGTGTCACAGAGCTAGCTAACACTGCCTCGGTCGTTTCGCCCCTTGGAGGCGCATCAACTGGGGTCGCACAGCTCCTGCTGCGCCGTCACGACTGGACGCGCTGCATGAGTCAGCACTACGTCATCAGTGGCCTTAGAGAGAGGTAAACCAGCACTGCACTACAGATTTCCAGAAGATTGAACAAGTGAAGCACTATCTGTAAGGAGATGGATCGCTACCAATTTGAAGACTGACATCTACTCAGAATAGAGATTGTCCTGTACGGCACTGTAAACTATTTTTCAAACATATGTTTTATTTAACTGTTTTGATCGCAAAGTTTTTCCGAGTAGAAATACAGGTTTCATCCATGAAACAGGCATCTTCAAAATCTACGATGAAAGTGAAATAAAGTGCATTACTAGCTACTGCATTAGAGCATTAAAGCGAATGACAAAACTTATAAGAATTCTGCTGCACTACAAATATGTAGTAATGTGTAAAAATTAAGATTCAAATGGTTCATATGGCTCTAAGCACTATGGGACTTAACATCAGAGGTCATCAGTCCCCTAGACTTAGAACTACTTAAACCAAACTAATCTAAGGGCATCACACACATCCATGCCTGAGGCAGGATTCGAGCCTGCCACCATAGCAGCCACGTTGTTCCGGACTGAAGTGCCTAGAAGCTCTCGACCTTTGCAGCTGGCAAATATTAAGACATAAAGAATATTTACCAGAGGACCAAAAAGTGAATGGTAGCACATGGAAGCGAGCGTCAGAAAAACGAAAGCACAGAAACAGAAACTCGCAATGGTACATCAAAGCAAGCTGTCTCAAAAATTTTTTTCGCGAGTCCACTGTTAAATTAGGCTTACAAACTAATAAACTTCTGCAAATGGGTCTTCGCCACAAACTTGCCCAGAATCACAGTTTTGATTTCCATTGCAGTGTGGGGAAATAAAATTGTGAATGTGTGTACTGATCACCAGATCCTTCAGCGTCGCACACTCACAGAAGAACATTATTGCGATATTGTACTCCTTCGCCACGAGCATCTTTGCAGGCGTGCATTGTGCCCTGACTTCGTTTTTATGAATGATAATGCTTTGTCCCATCTAAAAGCGTAGGTTGAATAGCAGTTGGAGTGATAGGATGGCCTTGCCTTCCGGTTTCCAAGAGCGAGTGTGGGATCTGGTGGGAAGATGTATTGCAGCACGTCCACGTTCAGTAATGACCATCAAACGAGCTGGTGGAGCAATGAAGTGACTAACCACAGCCATGCCATAATGTGTGTGTGGTGATGAGACACACTATAAAAATACATGTTCCATCGATTGTAATATCCGGGAACCATGGAAGAATCACATTGATTTCAATGTAAATATTGTCCTTGACTTATCATTTCTGATCATCTTATTCTGTATTTGTTATTCTGCACTACACTGTAGCAGTTATTTCTATGTCTGGCCCAAGCGTCAACAAGCTGTATTACTTAGCAGTGACAACTTTCTCCTTAACATTTGCGCACCTGTGTAGCTGCTGGATTAAAATTAAACATAAAACGAAAATTGAATGGAAATAAATGACAGTTGTTGCTGGAAACTTGCTTCTACCAAGAATATTACGATTACTGTGTACCATGCTGCAGAAAAATTATTCAAAACAACACATCCCCTGCACTTTAGGCATCCGTGGGTGCTTTCCAAAGAGTTTGGTCAGGTTATGAAAAATTTTCTGGGTACCGGCAGTGGATATGGTAGGTTGTTTACGTTTCATGATGGTTAGCAGCGAAAATTTGGGGCGGACTTTGTGGGGCGGCTGGTGGAATTTTGTTGATATATAATGTATTGTGTAATGTAGATACACTTCCAGGCCGATGCACCAATTGTGGGACGGCTGGTGGAATTTATTGTAGTTCTTTAAAGTATAGAATGCAATGTCGAAAAGATGCATTTCCCTGCCGATGCACTATATGTGGGGCGGCGGGTGGAATAATGTTGATTGTTTAAATGTAGAATGTAGATGCAATTCCCGGCCGATTAACCAAATGTAGGGCAGTGGGTGGCATAATTGTTATTTAATATGTTCCTATTATTTATGCTGTCTTGTTTGCCATTCTCAATGCTGGCCCTCTCACTACAATATTGGCAACCAGAAAGTGGTTAGCAAAACATGAAGCTTGTAATTAGAATTCCTAGTGCCCACTTCATCTGAGAAATACACATATAGCTACAGCTTATAGCTCTGAGGAATTAGGAGATTGTCTGGGATTCATAATGAAAAACGATTTTCTAAAAATATTCACTATATTCTGAAATTCACAGACCAAAAAGAATCCACACATTCCAACTAACAGAGCAGTTCAGAGTCTAATGCGCTGATGCAACTATATCTGTTCAAATTAAAAGTTTAAGTGAATGCTCGCCATAATTTGACGATAATGTTCATCAAACGCCATGCTAAATAATGGTAGAATGTCTGTCCGGCGGCGGCACGTGAAAATACGACATACGCAAACTGAAGATAGATCATTAAAGTCATCCCAGAATTAACACTTCACTCGAAAAAGATTTCGTGGTTATGCGTATCCCAAGTAACTTATTACAGCATCCGAGGCTGTTTATAGCAATGATACTGACGCGACGCGACTCCCGGCGCAGGTGGTGCGCAATTCAGCATCTGGAGAGAACTGGAGCCTTCTTCCTCGCGCAGCGTTCTTATATATAAACCCGCGGTGCGGACGGCTAAGGGAACGCCTGATCAAATCGGCTCTCCCGACAAGCCGCTGGGCTAGTAATGCACCACTTTAAGTTATCGAATAAATCATAGCTTCCTTTGCTGATGGCAGATGAAACTCTCAATTTCAATATGCAATCAGCACACATGTAAGTAATCATAATAAAAGTCTGACATGCCTAAGTCAATTATTTTGGGCGAGAGAATTAATTTAATACACTACACGCAGTACACGAGCTCTGAACTTGCCCTTTGGAGATACGCTATCACTATAGTTTTATAGTTATTCATCTGAAACTTCTCACATCTTTATGATTATAGCGGATCTCCCTTCTACTTAAATGTAAACATCCTAGCCTTATTTATTCGCCTACTTAATCTATCTTGCTTCCTTAATTTTGAAGTCAAAAACCAGAAAATTATGAATTTCAACTAAAATTTTAATTTATGATATCCAGAATACATTTTCTACTAAATTATTATGAAAAAGGAATCTAAATATAAATTTTTAAGTTTCTAGCTCTTTTCTGTTGCGCCAGTGATTTTTACAGAAGAATGTCCAAGTTTAGAAAATGGTTAAAATTATTGAACTGATATTCAACACATATTGATTTGGTATTGCTCCTGACATACTAGAAACGTTTCAAGTTATTTATTTGATTTTTAAAGTATTGCGCAACATTTATTTCGTCAGTGCTAGTTACAGTGGACTGACTGGCACACAATGGAAAGACTGGCATGAATTTTATGCATCGTGAGTAGGCTGCTTCCCTACATCACCTTTTTTTTAATAGAAAAGAGAAAAGAGAAGAAAAAAAATTAATTACAAAAAGGGAAGCATGAGTACAGCTTAACTCCCTATAAAAATTTAAAATTTAAATTTAAACATATAGAAATATTAAAAGAAATCTTATTACCTACTTCAATTATTTAAATTGCTGGCATGTTCACTGCCTCTTAAGCAACATTATCACTCAAAATTTAAGCAAAATCAATGAAACACTTTGGCATACATGTTGCCTTAGACAGACAAACACAGAAAATACGTAAAATTATGAAAATCTTAAATCCATTAAATACATTTTTACACACACAAATTCAAAGAAAATAGCACAGTTGTTCATGATACATAAACAGATAATTATATCTTAGCAGTCTTTTCTAAACTGGAAGAACGTTTCACAAATCATGACAATCTCATTTGGACACATGTGGTTGTAGCCGTTTTGGCTGGCGTTCTACACTTCCATTCACAAAGGTAGAGGAGGGGAAGTTGCTATGGTGTGCGTCCTTCACGTTCACTCCAAAATACATGGGGAAAGGGGAGGGGTCACTGTGAGTTGTGTCCAAGTCACTCCACGCTTTCACGCAGCTACCAGGCTGCCGTTATCTGGTTTGTCCTGTAGAACAAACAAAATGTGTGCCTCACTTATAATAAGCTACTAAAAATATTCTCACATACAATATTGGAGCTCTTAATGCATTTAACCATTTTAAGTTAAAGTTTTAAGACTCTGGAACCCAGGAAAGGCAGGACTGTATACAAAAGAAAGCCACGAATTGATAAGTTTCACCAACTTCAGCCATGTGCTGACAACATGCTATTGATTAAACCACCTAGGGTCTTTGAAGATTCCAAGTGCCAACTTTTGCTTATTCTTAAACTATGTTGTCATATGTTTAAGTAACAGTAAACTCACGGAATTTTTACATAGTGGTCCTTCAGATCATAACTAAGAATTAGACAACAGGGGCCAAGAGCATTTCAAAATCAGTTAAATAATGAAGCACAAGAAGTATAAAGGGAGAGCAGTCTCAGAAGACCCCAAATGTGCAGAGGAGGGTTAAAAGTTTCGATTGTTTTTATTCAAACCCGTCATCTAGAGAGGAAAATTCAAAAAGATGTAGGAAATGTCCTCCAGACATTATCAAAAATAAGAAATCTAATATTAATAATCAGGATGATCATGCATAAAATTCAGCCTGAAAGTGGTTTTATTTTAACCTGGTAAATCTTTATTTCTATTACATAACACTTTAAAATGAGACAATTCATGCCTGTACAACTTCATAATTATTAGGGAAGAAATAATAGCTTAAACAAAGCTCAATTAATTAAATTGTTAATAGACATAAGGAAAATACTTGGAAAGAATTTCTCTAATCTAAAATGGGAAATAATGATGAATTTTTCAAAATAATGAAACTAAACCATTGAAAGATATTTCCTTTTCCTACTGATGTATTATAGAAATCAAGAGATAGAAGAACAGTGAGAGGTAATCAAGATAACAAGGCATTTGCTGAAAGCCTACAGACTACCAATTATGTAAATAACCTAGGTGCATCTGAGCCTAAGTTTTCATGAATTCATCAAAGCTAAAGGTAATGAAAAGAGTGAAAAATTATACAAAAATTCATCATGAACTAAAAGTAAATTTTTAAGTTATTTTGTGAGTATAAAATCCAGTTAGGTGTAAATATTAGGGTTTTTAGATCCCATACACAAAAATACAGTACCATTAGAGAGAGATAGGGAAAGAGAGGTAGAGAGAGAGAGAGAGAGAGAACTCAAAATAATGTAGATTAGTAAACAAAATAATTAATTAAAAATGTCGAATTTTCAAGCATGAAGATAATGTTTGTCATTAAACAGAATTATTAGTTGCTATTACAAATTAATAGACATGTTCCATTAAGAGACTCATTCTATATTGACTTTCCAGAAACAATAAAAATAAGGAAGCTTGTATTAAAGTGAACAATGTGACTGTAAATGCTTTCTGTGGGCTCTAAAATCTGTTTCGCTTACTGAGGATAAACGTGTGTATACAGTCATGAAATATAAAAACTGTGGTCTTGTTACTGATCAGAAAACAGAAAAATCTGAATGTTTATCCATTGAAAGCTCAAAAATGCAAGGAAAAACATATAAATCTCCTTTATTTCAAAATTAGTGAGAATTCACACTATTCTTGTAAAAAATTTGTCTCATCTTTCTTGCAGTCAAACTATGAAACATGAGGAAGTAAAACTTATTTGTGATATGTGCCTCCTACACTTGAACAGTAAGGAAAACTTAGACAGTCACACACTAAACCACTTAGTTAACAAATCATTAAAAGAGAGTAACCAGAGACATGTTCCTATGTGAATTTGAAGATCATCAATAAGTTCCTTTTGTTATCTATGGAGATTTCGAAACTTTGCTTTTACAGTTGTACAATTGCAAACCAAACCAAAAATGGGGATAATATTTAGTTAAACCATAAATATCATTATCATAATAATATGATTTCCATAAGGGTTTATAAAGGAAGTATTAAAATATAGATGCCGACTTAACATAAATCTAATGGAGTTAATATTAAATGATGTAATTGATAGTAAAAAGTATCGAATACATGGAACAAGCAATTATATAATACTATATCAAGTACACCAATAGGCATTATAACAATCCAGTAATATACTGAGGACCATACTGTAAGAAAAAATAAATGATATGTATGAAAATGATGTTAAAGAAACTGGAAGAATTTATTCTGAGGTTGAAGAAATAAGACTTTTAGTACCTGAAGAACCATCAAGATATGCATGATATAAAATATATTCATTACATAGACGTCATTCTACAAAACATAAGCAGAAAGTTCGTCACAAAGGTCATTTGACTGGAAAATGTATAACTCCAGTATCCAATCAATGTAATCTTCAATTGAAGCATCATAAGTTCATGCCAGTTTATTTACGTAAACTCTCAGGGTAAGATACTCATATGTTTGCAAAAGATCTCCATTACAATAAAAAAGCAATACATTTAGTACAATGAAGATAGCCATATTAGGTTTAGACTGAGGTTTATTGCTATCTTAGATTCATATTTCCAGGCTCTGACAAGCACTCTACAAAATTGGAAATGGATCAAATGGCCAATATGAAACAGTTTTTTTACAGGAAATCTAGTTGACCCAGTAATCAAAAACAGTGTAATCACTATGATTGTATGGATAGTGGGTTGAAATTTTAAGAAACAAAGTTTCCTTAGAGATGAAAATTCTACACTAAACTGATTGACTGTGAAATAAGTGGGAAAGATTACCGCTACACAAAACTAGTTTGTGAAGTATTTAATATAAAAAATCTTCGTGAATATAACGATCTGCATCTCATAAATAATGTTATTGGCTGATGTGTTTGAGAATTTCAGAAAAAACTTGCAAATAAACATATGATTTGGATACTCCTTAGTGTTTTACTGTACGTTTTTTGTTTTGTGATAGAATACTACAAACAGCTGGAAAACACTCGATTTATTACATGATTACAATGTGGTTCTAATGGTAGAAATACGAATAAGGGATCTTGAACCGGGCAATGGTTACGGTCGCAGGTTCGAATCCTGCCTCGGGCATGGATGTGTGTGATGTCCTAAGGTTACTTAGGTTTAATTAGTTCTAAGTTCTAGGCGACTGATGACCTCAGAAGTTGAGTCGCATAGTGCTCAGAGCCATTTTGAACAAATAGGGGGTGGTATATCCCAGTGTGGCAAAAGGTACATGAAGGCGCATAATAAATAAATGAAATATTATGACTTAATGAAATTTAAAGTTATTTACCATATTTAGATAGATAAAATCCATACGGTATGCTATGAGTCAATATTTATCATATGGTGGATTTGAATGGGGTGATTGAGTTTAGTGAAATGATAAACACTTTTAAGCTTGATATATATTTGGAGTAAAATATCCAAACAAATGGTATCATTACACTAAGATATACCATTATATTCCAAAAATAAAACTCTGCCAGGAACTAAAGAAAGTAAGTTGTTTACTACACTTGATGATAAACATAATCATGTAGTTCACTATAGAAATCTTAAATGGTATTCATCTCTAGGAATAAAGATACCAAAAACACATAGAGCCTCAAAATGTAAATAGTGTGAGTGGTTAAAAAATATGTACATTTGAATACAGAAATGAAGACGAAAGCAAAGGACGATATTCAAAAAGATTTCTATAAACCGATGATTAATTCAGGATTTGGGAAAATGATGGAAAGTATTGGAAAAAGTGTAGACATAAGATTAGTTCTGGATGGAAATATATGGGAAAAGTTTACAATAAAGCCAAACTTGAAAGGAAGAATAGTATTTGACAAAAATTCTCCAACAAATCACATGAATAAAGAAAATAATTTTTAATTAACCAATTTACCTTAGTATGAGTAAATTTCATTCATCTTAAGATCTGATACATGATGTCCCTATAGACTTATGAAACCAAAATATGCTTAAGACATTGAACTTTGGAATGAAGATGCAGACAGTTATGTCTACAACATACTGACAGAAGGCTTCATAAAGACAAGAAATCAGAGACTGATAAATTTTATACTGTTGACAATCCAACAGAAAATACACACTATGTTCCACAAGTGAACAATAAAGATTTAGAAAAATGAAAGATGAATGTAATTGAAAAATAATGGAACAATTTTGTGGTCTGACAGAAAAATTGTTTGCTTACAAATTTGGCAACAAGGAGGAAAAAATGAAATGAAATCAAGAAATGAGATTTTGAAAATAATATAAACTTAGAGGAATACAAAGACTGTGTGTTTAATAATACTATGAATTTAATGCAAAACTTTAAACACAGGACGTATTCAACATAGGATAATAAGTAAACAAAAAATCCACCGGATGACCAAAGACATGCCTTGGCAAAAAAAATAGGTACACTGCAAATAGGGGATTACAGGTATCACTATCACCTTCTGGTTCACCATCAATATCAAAGTAGGAAGCTCATCTGCTTTATGTTATAAAGCAAATAACGTAATTCACATTATCAATATAATTCAGCTTCGTTACAAAACTGTTTCTGCTGTCTCTTCAACACTATGAAACCTTACCAGTTTTTGTTGCTGTTTTCTAAGTTGTGAATTTGTAACACACCAAAATTAAATTCTACTACAAGTATATATATATATATATATATATATATATATATATATATATATATATATATAAAATAGTGATAGAATTTAGATAAGAACATCCTGCACTCATTGTGGCTAATGGCTGTAGCGATACTGCACCACCAGATCCCCTCCAGTTCTGCTATAAAATAGTAAGGGTACTACAATACTATCCATCCATGGGAAGATTTTCCCCCTTGGGTCTACAATTGAGACCATGCTAGAACAGTGATTCTCAAGGCCAGTACAAGCAGTACCACTCTTACAAAAAAGATCTCTTTATTATGGTAACTGGCAGCTTATCCGCTACATTATGAGAATGGTCGTGATCAAGAAAACTTATTTACTAGTTTTCTTGTCATCCAAAAGGACCAGAGATGCAGTTCTGTCTTTGTGCTTGTCAATGGGAGCAAGAATGAGAAAAAAAGGAGTTACGCTCATAGTATCTACCGATTTGGAAATATAATGTGAAATGGTACAAGATGTTCTCAGAAAAATCGGGATTTAGCTAGAGGGAACAATGACATTGGAAAACCAAGACCGATATACTCAGATAGAAAAGATTGTAAGACAGGAAGGTATTTTTTCATCCCTAGAGTTTATTCTATAGTCAAAGAAGTAATGATTTAATAAAATCAAAATTTGAAGAATGGGATTAACTTTAATGGTGGAAGGATATCAATGATAATATTCACTAATGATACTGCTATCCTCAGTGAAAGTGAAAAATAATTACAGGAACTGTTGAATGGAACGAAGAGTACAACGAGTACAGACAATGGACTGAGAATAAATCGTCAAAAGACAAATCTAATATCGGATATGAACGCAATGAGAAACTTATCATGAGAATAGGTGATAATGAAGTAGATGAAGTTGAAGAATTCTGCTACCTCAGAAGCTAAATAACACATAACGGGCCAAATAAGAAAGACGTCCAAAGTAGAATAGCACAGACAGAGGGCATTTGTAGCCAATCGAAGTCTGCTGGTATCAAAATTAGGCCTTAATTTGAGGGAAAAATTTGTTATGTATGTTAATGAATAATGTTATGTATGTTAATGAATAATGGCAGTGGAAGAACAAGGAATAGAAGATAATAGAAGCGTTTGAAACGTGGCGCTACGGAAGAATGCTGAATTCAGATGTACTGATAAAGAATGAGGAGTTTTTCCCCAGAATATGCGGAGATATGAACAAATCCATTATGGGGAACCTGAAGAACCGCCCGATGATCGGGAAAGTTCAAAAGGGTGGGCTACTTCCGATGCACATCATAGCAAAGAGTATGCGTGAACACGACCATATCGCGAAGATATGGCGTCTAGAGGACTGTTGATATGAGAGCCAGGAGGCAGCAGTGGGTTCCAGTTGCTGTTTCTCTAGGATTGGTAGCAACACCGTAAGCTGCGCTTCATACAGTATTAGTATCGGTGGTTGCAGTCCTGTGAGTTGCTGACAAGTTCGGGTGTCAGAATTATTTTGTAATTATGCTGCACTCTGAAATTTTTGACGTTTCTGTAAACAGCAGCACTCTCCTCCAGGAGTTTAGCTCTGTTTACTCTGCGTGTAGGTGTACGTAATAAACGTGCCTTCGTTACTAAGTGTCATACTCCATTGAAAATCCTGCTAACGGATTTGACGTGACAGTATTATATAATACCCACATCAGTACTTATCACTGTCATTATGTAGTGGCATGGATTTAGAAAGGTAGTTAAGATGTGATGTATTATAACAATAATTTTCTTTAACAGTATACTGGCGATGCAGAAGAAGTTCAAGAGCTGAGAGAGATATATGATAACCTCTGCGACTTTGCTGGGATGGTGAACATGGTATATGGCCTTCCGATTCTCACCTGTCTCGCTACATGTCTTGGTCACTGTATCACCTGCCTCAATGTTGTATTCTCTATCGTTCTAAATTATCAGGTAAGACGGTAAAAAAGTGATGAATGCCATTTGGCACTTACATTGCTTGCTTACTATTTACTTCATTACCTTCTTCCATGGGGCAGTTGATATTAAGTATTTGTTTCATGTTGCTTGAATAGGTACATGTAAGACAAATAGTGCACCTACTGAACTACTGTCCTCGAATAGTTTCGTTTCTGCATATAATGCGTAATGCAGATTTAAATCATGGTTTTATAACATTCCTGCGTGATTTCTCAACCCTGCAGCACCTTACTTCGCTCTGTAAGTCTTTCTGCTGCGTTATTAAATTTTTACTTTCTGAAACATACTCAAGAATGTAGCATAGAGGTCATCTTTGCAAAAGAAATGCCGCTGGTAGCTGAAAAATTTTCGAAAGTAGATAATAAGTTACTAATTTTCCGTTAAGTGGGGAGAAAGTAATTAAAGATATAGGAATAGCTTCCCACCTGTGAGGAATGAAGACTCATGTATAAAAGAAACACTTTTCAGCGATATCACACTTATTTGGGTAGTAACAGAGTACACATACTGCATTTCCACTATGTTAACATATCTGTCGCTAGAAATCATTCATGAAGGAACAGTGTATAGGAAGTTCCTTGAGAAATAAAATTGCTGGTAAAAGAAATGAACTGAGGATCAAATCACCTATATTAATGTTGACTCTCAGTCTGTTAGTGCCAAAAACATACCCCACTGATTTATGATACCAAACCGATAATAACCAGAAATTATTTCATTCTCGCAGCAAAACCACGTGCTTTGAAATTTTATAGTAATTCGTGTATGCTTAGGAAGGGCTATGAGTCAAAGACTGAGTAAATTCCACAAATAGATAAAGTCGATAGACCTAACAGAAAGTGGTTGGAAGTTCCCATCATTCACAAAGTCTGTGAACGGATCCGTATTTCTCAACATATATCATGTGGATCGATCTTTGTTGAGAATGAAGACAACACAATATGACACAAAATATTAGTTATCCGAATTAAAAATTCTTTTAGACAGGTAGATTCTATTACATGATAGTTTAACCACTACAAGACTAAGTGAACTAACATGTAGGCAATATTACAGACCAATATCGCTCGTTCTCGCTGTTGCTAGATCCTAGACAGGTTACTTAATTTATGAGTTTAACTGGAATGAATTGTAAGAATAGAAAAATATATTGCTACACCTCCTATAATTTAGCCTTATATTCATGTCTTCCTTTTAAAGATGGCAAAATTTTGTTTACACATACAGGATGTAACGGCTAAAAGTGCAGAGTTTTGAATATGTAACTGAGGACAGTGTACTGAACAATCAGTATTTACGCCATTTACTTTTAATAGAACCTATTACAATTTGTATATTTTTAGGTTGGTTAGTACCTCCAAGTACATGTGGCAACAGCAAGCCATTAATGTTTATTGTCCCCTTGGCAGCAGGTTAGGTGTTGAACTGTGGGTGCTGGGACACGAATCATTCAGTCTATACTGTCTCTCGCAGTCTACTTACTGGTACTGTTACGACCACGCAGAAAACATCAGGTCATAAAGTTTGGGATGTGTTTGAGGGAAGACTGTTTCATGTTCTGAAAAAATCTCCAACACACTCATGCATGTACATATTGAGGCACCACATATAAAGAAGCTGCCTTATCTGTTACATCCTGTATTATGTGTCTCTGTAAGCTCAGTAATGAAAAGTAATGAGCAACAGTGATTGAACAGCGCGCCATTTTTTCTGACAGGGCTCTGCTCGTGCGGAAAAGGAAGGTCTGATAATAGTGACCTTTCTGTGGGTCCTTTTGTATGTTGGCGGAATTCTGGCAATCACTTGGTCATGCAGTGCCGTAGCAAGCGAATCTGGTCGCACCACAGACCTCGTCCTCAAGGCCCTGCTGTCTCCACCACGCAACACTCTCTGGGATATTGAACTGCGGTCCCAGCTGCAACTGTTCACACAACAGCTGCTGCATCGACGTCCGCGCTTCACTGCCTGCGGGATTTTCGTCATTGATCTCACCAACATTTCGTCAATGACAGCTCTTGTTGTATCGTATCTAGTTCTAATTGCTCAGGTAAGTGCTGGGGAAACGTTTCCAGAAGCAAATTAACCTACATAGTACAATGGTTGATTCGCAAAAGATAAATTTGGAAATATGTACATTCTGGCTTTATTTTCGCGACATACATGCAGTTCGACATGACACATACCACTTACCGCAAATTCATACACACACTAATGTGAACAAACTAACTTTAAATGTCTCCATAAACAGCAAAATTGTTGGACATTAAAGCTAGGTGTCTGACGCTTTCCATGCAACAAACAAATAGTTATGCAAAAATATAGTTCGGATTTCGAGTTATGTACAGGGCTTTACGGGTGTAACTGCAGACTTTTTATGGGTGATACCGTAATATGTGCACTCATCAATGTGTTCCTTCTTTTTTCTCCACATCGAAAAGTCTTCCCACAAACATTTCACGAACTTTACTACTTGATGTTTTCTGTATAGTCATAAGGGAATCTCTAAGTAGATTTTGTCTTTCACTAGAGACTAGCCATTTTGCAGCCACCTGGTCTGCTGCCCAGGAGAAGGCAAGTATTATTGCCTTGCTCTAGCATTTGGAGCCATTAACCAACCTAAAAACCTGTGTCTTGTAATAGCAGTAATTATTCGTTTACCAGTAGCTATAATATGATATAATGTTGTTCAATGTACCGTCCTCAGGTCACAACAGAAATATCTGTACTTATATCGATTACTGATATTACCTCATATCCACTGTGAAACGACATTACTCGTTACTTACAGCAGCTCTTTACCTTTCAATTTCGAGCATTTCACCCACAGCCTAATTTCTTACATAGTTTTAAGTAATTTATTATTTATAGTGTGGCCCACATTAAGAGTTTTTCAATCACATGTAGAACGATTACTGAGCTACTACAAATAAACACTCCAACATGGACAGCAATACATGTAGAACGATTACTAAGCTATTACAGATAAACTCTCCAACAAGAGACAGTAGCGGCATATAAACATTAAGGTCTTTTATGGAGTTTGTCACACCACTCATCACTGTAAGGGAAGTTTCGAAAATTCCTTTATATAGTTTATCACACCACGCGACACAGAAAGGACTCTTCCAAAGCTGCCACATAGGCACGAGTGGGACATGTCGACAGCAAATGAACGATTGTCTGTAATTCAGTATCACAGTCACAAGATGATGACAAATATTTGTCCCACTTGCAGCGAGTGTCGGCACATCTCCCTTTGTCCTTTCGGATGCGATTCAGAGTGGTACAGATTGTCCAACACTGGTCAGATCCAGTGAGCTTCTCCTGGACACAAAACAGTTTTACGCGTTGCAGAGGAACGTTTCGTTGACAACGGCGTATCGATTAATTGATGGCACTGAATTAATTTTCGGTAATGATACTGTGATAAGAGTGGAGTGCCTTGATCTTAATCATTTTCGCTCCACAGGGAACATATCATTCAATATGGGAAGGATGGGGTTATAAACACACTTCTGGTGTTCGCGTATAACCCCAGTCTTCCGTCTGATATCTGGGAATGGAATGTAACACGAGACAGGTAAACGGCATGTGGGAATAGACCATATTGACGCACTGACAATAAACATGTATTTCTTACCCTGTACATCCATCTTTTTCAAATATCAACTATTAAGCCAGAAAGACGCACAGCACTCTGCTTTTGAGTATACTATTCTAGGGGTATGCTGACGATCCCCAACTAATGTCATAGAGTTACAAAGGATGTTGTTTCTGCTTTTGGGCTCAGCAGATGTTAATGACAAGTGCTCCTCATAGGAAAGTGTGCAGTCTAACGAAATCCCCATGTAATGACGAAGTTTGATTCCCAAAAAATTGACACCTGGGGCTCTGTGAGCCAGTCTGTTTTGAAGATGTGCATATGAAACTTCTCTTTTAGTTGATTTTGATTGTAACTATCTTTTACGGAAGTATCGACCCAAGATGAGTAGATCAGAAGTTAGGATTTTTTTCAGTTGCATCAAAGGTTTTGTGTTGTGTAGTTATAGAACAGTCATCTGTATGGCTAAACGTCCTTGTCTGTGTTGGCAGAATATCGCATTTAACAAGTTATGAGCTATAATGGATCACTTGTGTCTTTTCCTGTAGTTACAGTAAACGTCCTTCCAACAAAAATGTTTTCAGTTAGTTTCGTTGTCCGTCTTAATGGACACACTTACACCGGGTCATGGAATATGACTAACTGATTATAGCCCTGCTGCCAACAGAGCGGTTACAGATTTACCTTAAAGGCTCATTCCACGTGCTCTAATAATGAAAATACTGCAGTGATCTTCAGATCTGTACAACAAAAGCATTTGGTTTTGTCTTTAGCGATGGTAATCATTTTTTATAAACCAAACGTGCATAACTCACTTTTATTTCATGATGTGCAGATTACAAATTGAAATTTTTGTGCTGATGAATGACTATAGCTTATAGACCTTTTATATACTCTGTAAATGAACATTTAATTTTCAATTATATACTTGTGTGTTTATTTTTTGTGGAACAGCTAAATGTAGCATTGATAAATTTTATTGGTGTACACAGCACAAGAGCTGAATTTTTAGTGTCAAATAAAAGCATCACATGTGCACTTAATAACATTTTTATTAACCTAAGGTATCATAAAACATCAATTTCACCGCCTGGCTGATTTATGCGAATCAATCTTCGAGTATTGTGAGGCAGATATTGACTCAATCTCTCAAAATAAAAAATAAACTTTGTTTTGATGATGCATCCATCATCAGAAAAGTCTACTACGTGAACCAGCATAGCCTAGAAGCATTGGAAAATGTTCATGCATGTAAAATCCTCGCACCAGTGATATAATTCAATGAAGGTAAAAGAGATATTATGGATTCAAAAAAAATCCAATAAAACGTGCTTCTTGGAAATGTAGGTCATCAGCTACTGTACTTCGAAGAAAAGACATCAGCGTATGCCAGACACGAATGTCACATTGTCACTACTTCATGTTCGTGGCCACTTGTCATCCAGAAAAAATACATCCCGACAAAATCAAATATGCAGCACTAGAAACGGAGTTTACTTTATACCCTTCAAGGACTACAAAAACCTCACATTCAATCTGGGAAAAATTCAGCTCATGTATTGCGTATTAGGGCAGCGAAAATGGAAGAAAACGTTCGGGAAAAAGACATTACTAATAGTTAAGACTACGTGACAGAATGTTGTGTAATCTGAACACCATAACTTAATATCTTCAGTTCCTCGACATTTTTAATGTTCAAATAAAACACTTTTAACGACACAGTTTGATTACAACTCAGCATTCAACAGTACTACTGCTGTAACAGTTTGGCGCCTTCGTCGTATGTGTGGTGACAGAGGAAGTTGTCTGATGACTACAACAGCTGTGCGCTGACTGTTATTTATGATAGCGCAGGTCAACGCACGAATTACGCTTGCATTAGATGTGTGCATATATATTAAACAGCATTGCAGAAGCTTGAGAGACATCTTCTACTGGATGTGCGACAAAAGGGTTGTGGCTGAAGTTCTCTTTGAAAGATCTTTCTAATGCCACAGAAGATTTAACTGTGCTGTAATATAAGAAAAAGATAAGAAGATTAGAAAATAAGAGACACTAAGTCGGTTATGATAGTACATACGGTAAACACTACTATCATACACAAGAAGATTCATCCCGTACTCAGTCATACCACACCTTGATATATTTACTCATTCACGACGAAAAGAACCATATCATCCGAGCAGCCACGGAATTCTCCCCTCTCTCCCTCGCCCTACCACGAATCAATATCATAAGCCCTCCTTATCGTTAGCAACAGTGTGATGTCAACAACGGGCAGGAAAGTTCGTCTACTGTTTATTTGTACGATTTTAAAATGTTTGACGTATTTAAAAATCCCGTAAACTATGCGATTCGAAGTGTGATGAAGTTTCCAAATGCAAACAAAGTTCGCTCTGTCGAAATTTGCATCTTGAATTCGAGAATGGTTTTAAATGGCGAACAATCGAACTGTCATGGTGAGGAACGATCAGAATGGGTTTCATTTGTGACTTACTAATCTAGAGCGGGAACTCTGGAAAAATGCTCGCCAGGATAGATGTTTCACAGTCCGTGGAGCTTGTAATAAACGAAAATTCACGATCAGTAAGAACTGTGATTACTTGGAGTATGTGTTAGGTGGGTTCTCGGGTTCTGAAGGATGAACGCAGTAAACAACGAATGGGAGCAGCCCTTACTTTTCTGACTTGGTACCAGGGGTAGAAAAATTTTTCAGCCACATTGTTACCGATGGCGAGACATGAGTCTTGCATGAAAGTCCAGAAACAAAGTGCCACCTAATGGATTGGCATTCTTCAAACCCCCTCCCCCCTCCGCCACTCCGCCCCCCCCCCAAAAACAAAACAGGGGGTCCAATAAATTTTGAGCACGGAGAACATTATTCGCTGAGTGTTTTGAGATGGAGAAGATGTTCTACTTATCTACTTATTGACTTTACTTCTAGAGCTCCAACCAAATAATAGGCAACACCCTACACTCAAACCATTAGCTAATTCCAACGAGCAGCCAAAAGCTAAAGACGTCTTTTGTGGTCCTGAAGCCCTAGATTGTGCTTCTTCGTGAAAACGCACACCTGAATTCTACTTCGTTGATGAAGGATTTGTTTCAGCATCTTAAGTGATGTGTTTTTGATCATCCTCCTTGCAGCCTGGACTTGACCTCGAGTTATTACAAATTTAACGATTTATAGTGTGGAAAGTACTATGCAAATGTCAACGTACTGAAATAAACCGATGGTGACCGGTTGAAAAACTCTGCGGCCACTGAGTATGCAGATGACATAAGAAACTTTGTTTCACAGCACTACCAATTTTTAGAATGGCAGACAACCAAGCAAGATTGCTTTCATCAAACACAATAACAGGTTTTTCCTACCAGTAGGACCGTATTGAAGGCATGGCGAGGTAGGCACCCGCTAAGTGCACAGGCATGGAGCGGACGAAAAATCGATTAAAAGAACCAAGAAGCTTTTCCCGTGGCCCAAGACTTCAGACACACTCTGTTATCAGTGTCATTTCGTCGAAATAGTATTACAAAGAAATGATTACAACCGAATAGGTGTCACGTGAGTTATGTGTCAACAGTGCGTGTGGTCATGCAGCTGCAGTCCACACAGTTCGGTTATGTTCTATAGTGGAGTTTTCGCAGCTACTTCGCTACGGTAATCTAGGATATGATAGTTCAGTGAGCGGGTGCTGAATCTAGTAAGCTGTTTCACCCAAAGCTCAACTTTTACCGATTTGTGCCAACTCAGAGCAGAAGTGAAACTCTTTAAGCTAGCGAGGTCTATGTATTAGATACAGTAATAACAGTAATAAGTGCACCGGGAAACGGATCTCACATAACAAACAGTCTCATCTCACTTTATTTTCCTGTTGAGTACACATTAAATGCAAGCTGTGTACCTTATTTTAAAAAATATACAGCAAACAACGGTGCCATATGTAGCTGATATATCGATACGGCTAACCAAGATAACGCAAATTCCGGTAGAAAGAGCTGATAAACAGTAGTGACAGAGCTTCCCATTTCGGTGAGGGGTGTTTTGAAGCTTTTTTACCCAATGTTTGGGATACGGAATGTTTATCCAAACACTGAAGTAGCTTTGAAGATAGTTATGACAATTCCATTGTCTGCAACATATTATTAACCCAGTATCGACAGTTAAAGATGATAAGAATTTACTCAATGTCCAGTACAGGTCAATCAGACTGTCATATTAGGTAATCTTGTCAGCGGAATACGACATAGCTACTGAATTTGACTTTAGCGAGATAAAAAATACGTTTGCTTCACTCAAAGGGAATAGACAGCAGAATTACATTAAAAACTCAGTTCCTGGAATGGAATGTGTTATCAGCACTTACTTACAGCCCCTTTCCTCTTATTTTGAATTACCAGTTTATGAGGAGAAAATATGGTATCTTTATTATACGTAATACTGAAATACAATAGCTACTACAAACAATAAAGAACAGATTTCGTTTTACCTTTGTTTCTTAGAAATTTTCTTGCAATTTGTAATTAGTTTGTTACAGTGATACAGCTCATTTGATGTGATGAAGCTCATTTAATCACTATTTTCAAATGATGCTTAAAAATTTTGTTTATACAATGAACAAGTGAAGAAAATATTTCATATAGGCAGTTTTTGGCAAAAAGGGGGTGGCTGTGGCAGTTCTTCGAAAGACGCAGGAAAGTCTCGGCACGCCACTGACTGTTCGAATGACTATCGCGTTTCGGCTGGTCTGCCTTTGCTGCTTCACTCGATACAGTTACCAGCATGAACATGATCTGCTCAATGGCGAAGGTACACATCTCACACTGACAAATGATAAAGATCTGCCTCATTCTAAGACAGAAACCAGCTGGTATTTGGTTTTAGTATCCAAGAGCTTTCTCAAGATACTGGTGAGGCAAACACGATCACAACCACTTGGTGAATAATTAGACTTCTATGGATGTTCTAGCAGAGTCACCTGATGAAGTGCCGCAGCTGAGTTTTTATATGACTTGGTGCCGCGTCGTGTGTTGTAGGCATACTGAATGCAATTCCTATTATTCGTCAAACTGGAGTCCCAACCGCTATTATCAACCTCTCGGTAGTGGTGGGAAACAGGATCCTGCGAGCAGGTGTCCCTGATTACAGTGAAGCGCTCCGGCCCGTTCTCGGCAGTGCCTGCCCTACTCTTTCTTAAATTTTAATAAAAGTACTGTATTGTTTTCTCTTTATCCGAAAGGTGGTGTGGTTTCCTGCAAATGCTCTGTGTGTGAGAAGAACTGTGCAGGTATTCGTGAGAGCCATGTGGCACATCCATCCAGCATCCATCCAGCAAATAATAGGCTGTCATCGTAGCTACACTACAGATCTTGGTATTGTGGCATCATGGATTGAGACTGTGGTACTTATGGTGTGATCCAGTCCCACACTTACACAGCCTCTGCCCTTAAAGACAGTCAGTTACTTCTATCGCGTCTCGTTGCCATTCCAGCACTCTCTGATGAGCATCCTACTTTGCGGCGTGTTTGGTAACGTGTATCCACTTCCGAATGTAATCACTAATGTGCTGATCATCGACCACACTCAACTGGGCGAGGTGTAAGTGGGCAGAAAAACGTAAGGGTAGATCTGTTCCAGTGAATGATTAAGGGTAGATAGCTTCCAGTGAATGCTCTCGTTTTTGTTTTTATTGTTCTTTTTGTTACTGTTGTCTTCTTCAGTGCGAAGAATAATTTGATGTATCTCTCCATGCCACTCTGTACAGCGCAATCCTCATTATCTCTGCATAACTTTTGCAACCGGTATCCATTTCAAGCCTTAGCTTCTTTCTACAATTTTTACTCCCACCGCCCAATACATCCCTCCATTAACAAACCGACCATTCTTAGTGTCTCACAATGAGTCCCATCAACCACTCATTTCCTTAGTCAAGTTTATTAACAAGAATGTCTTTTTTCTCCAGTTAAATTCAGTACCTTTTCATTAATTATTAGATGTGGCCAACGAATTTTCCACCATCTTCAACAGCACTGCTCTTAAAAAGATACTATTCCCTTGTGTTCAGAACTACTTATCTACCAGGTTTCATTTCATTTCATCAAAATGAATCAACAACAGATTCTCTAACACTAAAATTTCTATTCTATGTTACAATTTTTTTGCTATTTCCCGTCAACATTTCATATCCTCCATTTCTCTAATACCGTGAATGGAATTGCTGCAAAAACAGCAGATGTTATCTACTACTTTGAGTGTCTCATTTGTTAATCAGATTCCCTCAGCATCATCCGATTTAATTTGACTACATTCCATAACTTTATTTTAACTTTTTGTTACTCATAATCAAAAGCTTGTCTATGCCGTTCAGCTGCACTTGCTAGTTATTTGCCGTCCCTGGAAAGCTACAAAATCAGCGGCAAACAGCAAAGTTTTTATCTATTCTCGCTCAACTTGAGTTCCCTTTCAGAACTGATTCTTCGTTTCCGTTACTGCTTGCTCTATGTCTAGACCGAATAACATCGAGAAGTGACTATCACCCTGCCTCACATACCCACTTGCTGCTCCGATTTTATGCCCTTCCACTCGCATAAGAGTAGTCTGTTATTTGTAAGAGTGATAGAAAACGTTGTTCTTCGTGTATTTTACTGCTGCTTACTTCAGAACTTCAGAGACTGACAGCCATTATTGTCACAAACTTTCCCTAATTGTACAAAAGCTATGGAAATTGGCTCGCCTTTCTTCAGTCTGCCTCCTAAGATGTCACATTGTTAATATGGCCACGAGTGTTCTTACATTTGCTGGGAACTCAAATTGATCTTCCAAGAGCTTGACTTCCACCAATTAATCCATTCCTCTGTAAATAATTCGTTTCAGTATGATTTGCTTGACTGACAGTTCTGTAATATTCAGATATGTCTGCATCCGCCTTGTATCTTGCATCCAAAGGCGGAACTGTTTTCTCATGCCTGGCTCTCCTCAGCATCTCTGTGATTCTGAGAAAATGTTGTCTACTCAGCGTTACTTTATTTGAATTACGTCTTTCGATGCTCTATCTGGACATTCTCTCAGTATTTTATCTTTATGTTTCATTTCCCTTCTCATATTTATTTGCTTCTTTTTCTCCCTACATATTAGTGTCTGTTAATGTGTTTCTCTTTTACGGGTTTAGCACTCTTTCCACCATTCAGCCTTCATTTCTTTGTTTAATACGGACTTGCCAAGTGACATGTTAACGTTTGGAGAAAACAGCCGGAGTATCAAGAGCTCAATGGCACCACAGCATTGGCTAACTTGTTCTATCATGAAAAGGGGTCTATTTAATGACAGAAGATCAGCTAATGCACGATACCGAATACGCGTGACTGTAGTGTACATTTGAGCGTCAAAATCCCATAGAGTGACGGTGCTACGTAGTTTTGTTGTTTAGACCGTATTTGTGAAGAGCCACACAGGTTCAGAAAACATATCGTTAGCTCATGAAACTGTTTCACTGAAGCGGCTATAAAAGGTTATAAGGAGAGCAAATGACAGGTACGGTGAGGTTTAACATCCCGACAACTACCGAGGTCATTACAGACGGACAGCGAACGAAATTGTTCTCTGTTTTTTTTTTTTTTTTTTTTTTTTTTTTTTTTTTTTTTTTTGTAGTAGAAATGTGACGAATGCTCACGTATGTTTGCTGCGCCTTGTGTGTTGCGGCACATGAATTACCCATCTCTAGCTATATTTTCGTAAGCTGCATCGGGAGTTTCTGTGTTAATTCCATTTACGCTACTATTCTTTACCAAATTACTAAGCATACGAGAAATGAACTGTTTTGCCTAGAAATACATACCGTCCGCAATTCAGTGGTTGAATCTGTAAACTATAATACATCGACGTTGCAGTTGTGATCTGTTGTTCACCTCCCTTTTACATTAATGCTGATGATTGTTCGTTTCACCGCTGTGTTCAATAATTTCGGAAAGTATAATGCTGTCAGTTACAGCCAAATACAATCCTTTTTGTCGCTTTGTTTTCGTTCCTTTAGCATATCAAACTATTAGATGATGATATTGGTTCGTGCACTTTCGTTGATAGTGGTGCTTTCTAAGTGCTGCCGGCACCTAGCCAGGCTGTGGCATACGGTCGGCACCTGGACAAAATATGCGCTCAAAATTACCAGTGATAGTGACAACTTCCTAACCATCTAAACGAGTCGATCTCTCGATCTACCCATTACTCTTGACCGGCAGGTTGTGTGAGGTTCCTCTTATTTGGGACAGCATCTTCCCTTCCAAATTTTCGAACGCTGCAGGTTTTAGAAGTGATTTGCTGCCTTAATGAGCACTGCAGAATGCAACAGTATCGAGCGAGAAGTTGTTTTCCTCACAGGAATCGGTAATGTGTGTATCATATGGCGTGCCAGGACTCTTTGGGGAGAGGAGATGAAAACGAGCCTTGAGATCGAATCATGTCTGGATAACAACTGGTCTGGAATCCATCAGCTATCAGCCGCGATATCTAAACCTTTATTCTATCCAAAAATTATTGTTGGACTCCATCTTTGGCTGAGTAAATGCCTGCTTGTCATTAAGGGTTTCACACTACAATACCACTACGCAGTAAACCCTATTAAGTCTCAAAATAAATGAAAATTACTCCTCTACCGATCACATGAATTTCTGTGAGGTAATATGAAGTATGCACCGGATTCCCGAGTAACATTTCGTTACGACTTGTTTCGCTTATTTAGTTGTAAATTGTTTCACGGTATTCGTAAATAAGTGCCCCTTAATGACAACCAGGGATTCATTTTAAGGAGCTTAGTTACCAGCACTCCCAAGCTACAGTCACAAAGGTTCCTTCCTGCATCTCCTAACGAATACAGTGTGCTACAAGAGCTGTTGTGAGGGATTACATCAGCTAGAGCTGTACAGAGGAAAGGCGGAAGGAAGTCCTAAACGCTGAATGAATTGAGATAATCCAGGAAAGAGTTAACGTTTTTAGTCTCGAGTGGGAAGGAACTGACTTATGCAGGTCTCATATCACTAGGCATTCTTATTGTTGTCTGCACTATTTCATTCCAGCCCTATTATTTATGCTACACGTGGCACCTGCACGGCGAGGCTAACGTATATAGCGCCAGGCTAACCACCCACTGCCCCCACCCCCCAATCCATTCATATCAAGTGAGTGGAATACATGTGTGCTTTTGCACATAGCCTTGAAGTCTTTCATCGTGTATAATACTTACTGGCGCGTGTTATATACTTGATACTACATACGATAGAGAATGTCACATGTAGATAGTGTTAGTATACACAGAGTCTGTAAAAAGAAGAAACAGCATTACTCACAGCGTGTTTGGAAATGAGTACCCACTACCACACAAACTATCCAACTCCGTCTAAAATGTCAAATATATCTCCAGCTGCAAGTGTGATTCGACTGCCTCTTCACAACCACTGTAGTGTTGACCAAAGTTAAAGGTATGTTAAGGAAGAGGATAGCAAAACTCTATTTAACTATGTGTCAACTACAGTTACAATTACACATTTATATTTTGACAAAAGACCTACCAATAAATTATTAATGAAGTCACGCTTTAATGTGGTAGTAGTCTGATTAATTTACGTTTTATAAATTCTTTCAAATTATGTTAATACTTCAGTTTGTTACAATTATGTTAATAAAAGATTGCTATTATTGTTTCAGTGAAACTATCTGTATGTGGCGTATTATTTCTGCAACTGACAAAACAGTGAAAACAATCTAACAACACTGTGCGAATTCTAAGTCACATACGATCGATATTTTCCGAACACGTTAATACACAACCAAATGCATGTTGATAAATATTAGTGAAAAAAATATACTTTCAGCTATCACTTTGCTTTTCGATGTGCTGGGTCAAGGGTAATGTTCAGTCTTTCTAATAAAAGTCGTTCTCCTGTTAGTGTTAGTACAGGTCAGGGCTTAAATCCACGCAGTACCATAAAATGAAAGGCAAATTCTTAATTGAACTGCCTCGTCCATATTTCTAGCTATGTTAGAAGAAAAATTATTAAATAATTTCGGCTGATAGTAACGCGTCTCCCTATAAAACGATAATGTAAAGTTGAAATTGGCCGCGCAATGGTGGCGGACTGCAGCGCTCCAGATACACTGTTTTCTCATCGCTGCAGACATAACCATAATTCTGAAATCGCTGATTATTTGACGTCGGTTGAACACTTCCACAAATAAAATTCAGCTCAAATTTCAACATTAGGTCAGTAAATCACATTAAAGACCTGCATAAGCAGTGTACGCAATAAAGCTTCGGAAGGCAAGCACAGAGAGAGAGAGAGAGAGAGAGAGAGAGAGAGAGAGAGAGAGAGAGAGAGAACCTTAACGTAAATAAATCTGCTGAAAACACCAGGTGAACTCTACCAGAAAAATGGCATCGTTTATTTTTCAAATGCATCATTATTGTCTTTATATTTAAAGAATTATTTTTTGATTATTGACATGAAACACTGTCTTAATGCATTTTATAGTCACAGAAATTTCTGTCATATGTTTTCTATGTCGCACTTCACTTGAAAAAAAATATTGTTGTTATATTTTGGTATGTAGACACTATTTGGTTCCATGGAATGCTAATTGCACACATTTTCAACATCTAATACAGGCATTAGAGGTGAGTACCTATACTATAGTACATTTGTCTTTGCTCCACTAGTGCCCATACTTATAGCTCAGTTCTCACGTTATCATCAGTTTACATACGTTTATGTTGATTTGACAACACTCGTTTAAGGTTATCCTTTACAAAGATTTATTATATAATTATTGATTCTCGATAACAGATTTATTGCGACATAATATACGTGCTAAGTTATGGATACATATTGTTATTCACTTGCTTCGAAAAACATATTGCTGTATGGCTCCCCTATTCAGGCGAAAGGCAATGGGAATTCAAAGAAAACCAGGATAAAGACAATCAGTACGCTTACTGCTTTCTCTTCTAGATTTTAGTTTGAATTATGCTGAAAATTTAAGCAATACGTGGTTTACATGAAGTATGCAGTAAAACATATTGGTAGAGTGTTTACATAAATATTGATTGAAGAAACAATTTTATTGTAATGTTTTACAATGTTTCTGCATTATGTTTGGTTTGAAAAGTGTTATAGTTTCCGTTATATACAAATGGTTTCTGATAGTTCGGATAAGAAAATTTATAATAAAATTTTAGGTTTGCGGGAACTCTTCTCTGTCGTATGCAGCTGGTCCCTGACGTGACAGCTGTTGTGTCACGTCGTCGGTGAGTGTGTGCTGCTGGTAGGGAGGAAATAGCCCAGTTGGAACACGACATCGACTCTTGTACCCTCAGCTGTTATGTGCTTGGCTTGTGGCGTAGATATCTCGTGTTGCGTCATCTCGTTCACGCTGATGGTACTATGCTTAAGCTGGAAAACTCCTCAGGTGAATGCATGGAATAAACACAGAATATAGTATTATATTTTTTAGTAGCTCTTACATTAACGATATGGGTAAAATGCATTATGGTTAGTTATTATTCTCTAGCATTGGACTTCTTCTGAGAGTTTTTATTCACGGATTCACAAGTCACGAATATTGGCATTCTGTACTAAGTTTATCTCACAGTTTTCGATAGTATTTTTGCACTCCTAGTGTAAATGTAGAAACGAACAGTTTATACATAGTTAGGTACTCATTTAACGACCGTCTACTAGTCAGCGTTCATTTACATTATCTATTTAAGGGGGGGTAGGACGTCAAACGGGACGACTTGAAGCAGGAGTGACACTACAGGATATTTTAATCTCCACAGTCTATACTTATACAAATAAATTCATAAAACTTGGTCAGCACGACCAGGAAGGATTCAGGATACACATTCATAGCAGTGGAAGTTCAAAAACATAACAAAATAACTTTTTGTAGATGTGAAGTTTCCTCAATTTTTTTCTTACTGTTTATTACATTTGTTGTTATAGGTACACTTTTCTTCATAAGTAAGAGAGATACTTCGATGAATTTTATACATCATACAAACCATACATACAGGTGTACGAAACTGCAGAATTTTCCAAATTAATTAAAAACTGTGGTAAAAATTAGATACTCAACTATAAAATTTGGGGTTTTTCTGAACGTGTAGTTTAAAATATAATACCTCATTCATGTTTTCATAAATTAAATAAATTCTAAAGTTTCATGCTCCTTTAAGTATGGATTGTATGCTGTGCAAAATTCATCGAAGAATCTCTTTGACTTATGAAGAACTGTGTACCCAGAGCAACAAATACAACCAATAGTAACTGAAACAATGATGAAACTTCACATGCAAAAGAAAAATTATTCTATTATGTTTTGGAACTCACACTGCTATGAGTGAGAATCCTGAGTCCTTCCTGGTCATGCTGGAAAAGTATAGAAGTGGATTTATAATCTCTTATGGTTCCTCTCCTGCTCCAAGTCGGCCTTTTTGACGTCGTACCCCCCTTTTAAAAAGCATTCATCGCCGTCGCGTCTGTTGCTGGTGAGGAATACTGATGCACACAGACCAGCGAAAAAATTTATTGAACAACTATTTTATTTTGATAGTTGATCTTTATAGATTTTTATGAGCTGAATCCCAATCTTTCTTAGTTTTTTGGATCACCCATAGTTTCCGAGCAATATGTTTTTTATTATATAGTACAAAAATCCTATACTATACAGTAAATGGGGAAATTAATGAAATGCTTTGTTACAACATAAGCATGGTTTATATTTACAGTAAGCTAATTACAACAATGATAAGTGTTAATAGAGGTTTCCCTTGTCAGCTGGAATTGGTTTGTATTTTCTTTCTCTTTTTTCTTTGAAGCTTCTTGTGTAGCTTTTTCTACTATGAGTCACTTGCTGAACTTCTCGGTGAAGTGACCAACAGTAGTTGCTAGTGGTGAATACGCCCACCTTCCTCCTCAGTAATATTTCCCATACTGTCCAAAAAGCAGACTGTTCAAAAAGTGAACTTTCAGGCTCTATAAACATGCCAAGATTTTAAACGTCTTTAACATTGTAGCTATAATAGAAACATATTCTGAGGCTTTTGCATTTATTAATAATTTTGAAACGACTTGCATCAATGATACCCATGCTTCTTTCTCATTTAAGATCATTGTGGATTCAAAGTTAATATAAAACATCAATTTTCTAATGTCAGGTCCGACAAAGAAACCTTATGTTAGTTTAGCTTATGAAAGGCATGGAAACGTTTGGCAGAAATAATTTAAACATGGCCCATATTTAGGCAACGCCTTTAGAGACTGTTTCATTAGGCCTCACTTTATAAGTACAGGTAGTAGGAGTACGTGTTTGGGATCTACAAGGTTTTTGCGTAGAATGCTCTTCTCAACAGGTTTTAAAGACTCTCTCACAGGCCAGTTCTCTCTGCACCAGTGTTGATCCCTAGCCCTACTTTCCCATTCACACAAGAAACATGGAAATTTGGTAAAGCCACCTTTGCTGACCAATGAACATGCATGTTACTTTTACATCGCAGCTATCATCCAACCATGAGCAGAATGGCATATTTTACTTAACACAATTTCTATGTTTTCATAGCTTTCTTTCATAAGTAGAGAATGTCCAACAGGTACAGATGCATACGTGTTACTATTTTGTAATGAAACAGCCTTTAAACTAGTTTCGGATGAATCAATAAACAGCCTCCAGTCTTCCTTTTTTTATTCAATACCAAAGTCATTCATCAGACTAGGAATGTCTGAGCAGCGACCTAAATCACCTTCTTGTCGAAAGAACTTGGAAAATGGATTCTCTCTCTTTCTGTACATGTGTATGCTGGTTCCTACTGCCAATAAGTTACTTTCTTTTAATCTAGAGCCAACCATTTCAGCTATTTCTTTCGTTACAGCCAGATCCCTAACAACTTAGTTAAGCTCGGTCCGAGTAATCTGTTTGAGCTCTAGACTTTCTTTATTACAGTGGAATTTATCATCATCTGGTTCATGTAAATCAGATTGTACATCAAATGATACTTCTGTTGAAATAGAATTTATATCATATGGTTGTTCAGGACCGGCAGATCTACAACATGCCGTAGCTTATATCTTCTTGTTTTTCTAATTATGACCAGTAATGTCAACATTGCAAAAGTAGCAATCATTGGGGTGTTTTCTCGGCTCCATCCATATCGTAGGAACAGCGGATCTTAAGGCTTTCTTCTCCTTTTAGGACGATTTTCTCAGATCTTCGACACACACATAACTTACCTTATGTGGCGCCCAAGATTTATCTTGATCACCAACTTTAGATGCAAAGTATGATACATAAACCTTTTTCACAAACTCTGTAATGTTTCTTTGGTGTTTTTTAATCACAAATTCACCACAAATATAACAAAACTTGTCAGAAGAGTTTTTACAACCATGATTAGACGTTGTACTGACCACATGTACTGGAAACAGGAAGGTGAGTTGAGGTTGACAGTAAACAAAACATCATCTGTTAACACAAAAATACAATAGACCTTCTTTTTGTCAGAAAATGTATTTCAGAAATCTTACCAACGTCATCTACATTCATTACACTTCCTATTTAAATTATTTAAACTGTATAAAAGCTTTTAAATTATTTAAAAAATGGCTTAATCTAGTAAATTTAACTGTGAAATGTGAAGGAATGGTGGGTGACACAGTTTTTAAGTATCATATTTGGATTTCCCACAATAAAAAACACAAGAATAACGTATTTACACCAAACGATTTTTCCATCGTTGGCACGTGATTATTGACTCCGTCAGACTCGCAAGAGTTAACAAAAGCATATAAACCAAACTATACAATTTCAGTATTTAAAGCGAAGGTCAGAAGACACTCATGGAGCAATAGTGTACTAGTTCTTCCCATCAAGGAATTTTTCGATTTGTTTCTCCAGATTTTCTGGCCCAGTATGTACTGGTACAATGATTTTACTGATACCCCTGGCGACCAAAAGGAATCAGGGATTTTACTCGAGTTTTTGCCACCGCAACTAGCGGACTGGTGTAAGTTGAAAGATATGGCTCGATAATTGTACATCTTGTCATTTTTCTTATATAATTAGTAACAGACCCCTTTCTGGTCCATGGGGCGGTGTATGTGACGTGGTAAAAGGTTAGTGGGATTACCTCAGTATGTACATATACCTCTCTATTATACCGGATTTCTCTGAACATACATCCAAATATTTAGTCAACAATTGATTTAGCTCTGATTGTTGGCCAGTGAGCGACTACACTGATCCCCTCGTGTTGGAGGAAATCGATTCAGTTTGACCAGGAACATTTTCTTCCTTCGTATTCGAAAATGTTATTCTCCATTGCAAAAGTTATTGCTAATTTCCAATGCTTATGGCCTAATACGTGTTAAGCTCATACACCAACAGTATTTATCATATGTTTCTGTCGTCTTTCAACCTAGCCAGTACAATTCCTTTCTTGATTAAAACAGCCGAGTTAACTGACAGAGAGGTCAATATTTGTTTCTTCCCGCATAGAAACTAGCACCTCATTATACATTCCTCCACCAATTCATTACAAGAATGGTGCGACGTATCGCTTCCCTTCCGACTGAAACCCACACCTGCTTAGTTGTTTGTGACCGAGCGACAATAGCGCTGGTCCCTTGCAATTTTTACTTGCAACAGGGATTGCTTATAGGCCTGATTTACCCTGTTAAAGAACTCTATACTCACTACATTAACTGAAGCGCCTTTGTCTAGTGCCACGTTCATTGCTATTACACAAGTACTTACGTTGACCGCGGCTTTTACTAGTTCGGTGTCTTCCTGTGGGCAAGAACGAGATTCGTTTAATAGCTCTTGCTGCAGTTCAGTACCTTAGTTGAATCATACAGTTTCAATACATTACATTATTATGTATATTGGCCTTGTTTCGAGGTGGTCCATGACTCTGATACCAGTTTTTGGGGTAGCCACCTTGTCCAGAAGATCAATTATCTTTTCATTTCGTTCTACCTTTATGCCCTGAGTTGAATATGTCTGCATGTAAACGTTTCCTGTTAAAAGGCGGCAGCTGATCATTTCCATTCGGTGGCCTTCCGTTAATTCAATTGTACTCACTTCTAGTTCCATTGTCACTATTATTCTGATAGGGTGAATGATTCTGCTTTTTACGCTTGCATAGAGATCGATTACCATAACCGTGCTTGCCATTCTGTTTTGTTTTCTTGTACTAGATCAGTAGAATCTGACACTGACATAAAATGTTCCATTTGATGTTCCACTAACTCCTGTTATAAATACTACAGGACTACTCGATGTCTGTTTAACTGTGTAGGGTTGAAACTGTCTGAGTTTGATAAGGCTCACCTGTAGCAATACGTCCGATACTGTAGGCACAACTTCCACGAGAGGCATTTGTTGTCTGAAAATCGAGTTGTGGCCTCTTGCTTTAGAAACACAGAGCTGATTATACGTGCCAGGATAATTATCCGTATTGTCACACACGTTTCTTCGGTGTACATTACTGTTTCTTTCTTGCCTATTACATCTATTTCTTCCTTTTTTCCTTACACACACTTGGTATTTTTGCTACACAACGGTGGTATGGTAGATGTTGCCTTAAATACTGAGGAAACTGGCTCAGGTATAGTGTACTCTGTGTTAACAATATCTCTATATGAGAGGAAATAATTTATTTGTTGTATAAAGATTTTAAATCCATTTTCTACATGTCCAACAATTTCTCTGTCTTTAATTTCTAAGCACTGACTGAATTCCCCTTCAGATTTCTTTGTCTGTTCAGCCAAATGCTGTTGTATGCTTTTCATCTTTTCGATTCCTAGATTCCCTCAACGCCCCGTTGTCTCCTTTACATCTTCTTTCGCTAGATTATGCTCAGTTTGTAAAGTATCCAACTATCCTGCTAACGTATTGACTAATCTGAGTAAGTCGTTACACGTTTTCTTAAGCTCTAAATTAACTTTTCTTCGGGTAGACGCTGCACGAATTCTTTTAATAAGTTCATTCAGTTCTAATCCTTACATTCCAGCACATTCCCTGTCGGGTCCTTCTAACTTCCTTAACCATAGTGCAAATGGGTCTGGAATCTCAGACTAAACTTGTTCCCCTTCAGAACTGTCTGTTCCCAGAGTAACACAAAGTTTCGTAGATGTAACTATGTTTGATTCCTCCATCCTATTACTATCAGTAAAAGACACTCATTCGACTGAGGCAGCGCCTTCCACTCCTAGCGTTGCATCGGATGCAGTGCATGCTAACATATTACCTTCATCTAAGCTATGAACAGTACTTCATTCAGACATGCCTTGGCTAGCTTATCATTCTACTTGTTTGCCTATCTTAACCATACGTACCAATATATAATTATATGTCTGATGAATAAAATCACGCATAATTCTTCCGTCATTAGGATGCAGTAACGCAACATATGTGTAAATAAATAATCCTGCCTTTTCGTGAACTAAAAGCTATCTGTCTTACAACACACCGCAAGATCTATCCTGTAGTATCACCACTAAAACCACGTCAAAACTGGAGTACATACGGAACCGTCCTTGCCTTCTGCGTGAAACTCAAATTTTTCTCTCCGTTTTTACAGTAATCTTTTCAACACTGAGCTCTTTTCCATTTCAGGTTCTTATGTTTTATATAACATTTGGTTCGTTACGTACTGGCTGTCACGTGAATTACATGTAAGAAAAAATATACAACATAACTAACATGCAATACATGTAAAAATGCACAACTATGAAATTTAGCTTTGTAATTTACTCGGGAACATAATAAACCTGTATTCTGATTAAATTATATTTTATATATTCATTGAAAATGTATTCATACGTCAGTTTGTTATTAGTATGTTAATGAAAGATTTCTATTATTGTTTCAACGAAATTGTCTACATGTTT
Source organism: Schistocerca americana (assembly GCF_021461395.2). Lineage (NCBI taxonomy): Eukaryota > Metazoa > Arthropoda > Insecta > Orthoptera > Acrididae > Schistocerca > Schistocerca americana. The sequence goes on along the minus strand of NC_060122.1, from coordinate 189,032,224 downwards.
CGCAATATTGATAAAACCCTAATCCAGTATAGAGTGCTGTGGGCATTCTAAGACACACGCGATCGATAGTTCAGGAACACAAACGATTGCACTTGAATAATTATTCGAAAAAATGCATATGCTTTAACTGTTATTCTGCTTTTCAACGTGGTAGGTGAAATCTAATTTTCGCTTTTTGTAATCAGTGTCATCCTCCTTTACACTAGAACAGGTCAGGGCCCAATTTTGCACAATACAATAAAAAAATTGCCAATTACTCATTAAAGTGCCTGGTAGAGGTTTCCAGCTTTGCTAGAAGAAAAATTGTTAAGTAATCTACTCTGATTGCAACACGTCTGCCTGTAAAACAATAATGTAAGTTTAAATTTACAGCGCTTCGGAGGTGCTGTTTCCTCTCCACTGCAGACACAGCTATAAATCTGAAAACTGTGATTATGTAACATAGGTTTAAAACTTCCACAAACAAAACTTAACACATACCTTAACTTATTATCTATTTTCTATCTGACATCAACTCGGTGAATTACATTAAATCAGGGATCTCAGTAGGCAGTATACGTAACAACGCTTCGGAAGACAACCAGCGAGAGAGAGAGAGAGAGAGAGAGAGAGAGAGAGAGTGAGTGAAAGAGAGAGTGAGAGAGAACCAAGTGCAGTAACACCACGTGGCAAAGACTTGACTAAATTCTGCAGTAGTGATGGAGGGAATTGACTCCATGAATCTTGCAGGGCTACGCTGAAATCCGTGAATACAAGGGAATGGAGATCTCTGTTAAACAGCACGTTGCAAGGGACCCCGTATTGGTTAATTTCGTTCGTATCTGGGAAGTTTGGTGGCCAGCGAAAGTGTTTAAAAACAGAAGAGTGTTCCAGGAGCCACTATGTAGCAATTCTGGACGTGTCGAGTGTCGCTTTGACCTGCTGGAATTGCCCAAGTCTGTCGAAAAGCACAATGGACGTGAATGGATGTAGGTGACGAGACGGGATGGTTACTTACGTGTCACTTGTCAGAGCCATCGGCTCCGAAAGCCCATATCGATGTTATTTCGTTGAATAGTTCGCACGCTGACGCTTGTTGACGGCCTAGCACTGAAATCTGCAGTTATTTTCGGAATGTTTGCACTTCTGTCACATTGACCGAGTCTCTGGAGTCGTCGTTGGTCCCGTTCTCTTAAGAGCTTTTTCCAGCCGCAGCGATGTTGCAGATCTGATGTTTCACCAGGTTCCTGATATTCATGATAAAATCGTGGACAGGCCGTATGGGAAAATACCCATTTCATTGCTACCTCGAAGATGCTGTGTCCCATCGCTCTTGTGCCGACTATAACATCACGTTCAGACAAAGTTAAATCTTGATAAGCTGACATTATAGAAGCAGTAAGCCATCTAACAACTGCGCCAGGCAGTTGTCTTATATAGGTGTTGTAGACCGCGGGGCCGTATTTAGCCTGTTTCCATATCTCTGTGTTTGAATACGCATGCCTATACCTGTTTCTTTGGAGCTTCGTTGTAAATCGCCTGAAGACTGCGGATGAACACGTATCAGTTCAACGATATCGTTACCTTTTCAAATATATAATTGTTGTATTTGTTTTTAAACTATTATTATTTGTAAATCTTCACATAGAACACTGTCATTTTGCATTTCATAATCACTCGAGTTTTTCTCATAGTTATTCTAAGTTTCATTTTGCTTGCAAAAAATGTTATTATTACAAATTGGTATAGGTACATTGTGACACTAATGAACGATGTGATATTTCAATGAAATATACGACGAAATTTCCAGGTTTCGAGACAATTATTACTGGACAGAGAGAAAATACTCGGTCAGTGAAGAAAAACACATAGAAAAGGAATGAATAAAACATATAGTTGAGAACGAGCGGAAGGTTTACCGTGTAACGATAGTTGCTAGCAGACCGTGGCATATTACCTTAGTGATTACATGGAAGCGTCGGTGATCCACGATGCGATCATAATTTTTATCTGCCATCGTAATTCCTGACGATCTGGCTGTCGCAACTAGCGAGCTAAAAGATCAGTGGCTGTTTCTCCGAGTGACCAGTAGTCTTTCATCGACCTCATAGTGCTTGCAGCATTCAATTAAACTGCCTCGACGCAAACAGGAGGTTCTGGTTCGAAGGACCTTTGGAACTTAGTACAAAGCGCAATGAACCATATTGTGCATATGGTAACTCTCTTTCGTCCTCGTAACACACAGAAAATTTGTGTCAGATTTTGCTGTAGATTAATCATTCATATAGAAATACCATTGCTAGCCTCAAGTCCTGTTAACCTGTGATTAACCTAATTCCGACGTAGCGATAGTAATTTCCACCCTGGAGAGTATGGTGTCACAAGTATCAGAACTACATGTTTTGAGGAAAGGAACCATTGATCGTCTGTCGATATTCAGACGATACGAAATGTTTAATAAGCGATTTGGGTATAGCATGTTACGGAGCACTAGCTGTTCAAGTGAGATGTGTGTCTACAAGGAAGTGTACAACTGTTTACAGCCTGTGTGTGGTTGCGAATGCATTACATAAACTTGTAGAGCTCCGTCTAATGCATGATGGAGCAAAAAGTTGATATCAATTGTCCAACGAATGCACAGAGAAATGGTTTGCAACACGTGGCTTCCTAGTTTTATAAAATATTTCCCTATTGATAGGCATTTACCAAAATCTAAAGAGAAAGGTTGTGTTGGATCGAATGTAAGATCTCATCATCTACTTGTAAATGAAATGCCGACTTCAAAGAATCTTGTGTGTAGACTACATGTGAAACAGCAATTACAGTCTTGTCATATGGATTGTGTGTCAGCAACGGTGTAAAATAATTTTAAATTTGGAGATTTATCATCAGATTAAACTGTATTTCATTTACTGAGGTAGACTGCCGTCGCCTTGAACACTTGCCATTTGCTTAAGTGGTTAATAAAAATAGTTTTCTTTATGTTTAATATTTTCTGTTATTTTCTACCGATAGATTACATGATAAACCATTAAAACTTAACGGCTACTTTCAGTTGACTAATCCACCATCTTCAAAGCTAAGAAAAGGCAAGGAACAGATTATTGTTTTATGTTAAATTTTACGTACGAAACCACCGACGTAAAAGTTTGAAGGTGAAGAAATAAATAAAATTAATAACATACCCTTCATGATAATATTTATACCAGAATATGGCGTGTTGAAAACCCTGCACAGGCCATATAGGTGGGAGCTATTTAAGAGAACGGGAATGATCGTCAGATAAGCGTGGACTGTGCAGATACTATCCCAGGAGGATTGTTCGGTATTCAAGGATGTGACAGAGACACACAGTTCCGCACAATCGTTTAATTAACAAAGTAAGAACATATGGACTATCAGACCAATTGTGTGACTGGATTGAAGAGTTCCTAGATAACAGAACTCAGCATGTCATTCTGAATGGAGAGAAGTCTTCCGAAGTAAAAGTGATTTCAGGTGTGCCGCAGGGGGGAGTCGTGGGACAGTTGCTATTCACATTATACATAAATGATCTTGGGGATAACATCGGAAGTACACTAAGCCTTTTTGCGGATGATGCTGTGGTACATCGAGAGGTTGTAACAATGGAAAATTGTACTGATGTGCAGGAGGATCTGCAACGAATTGACGCATAGTGCAGGGAATGGCAATTGAATGTCAATGTAGACGAGTGTAATGTGCTGCGAATACATAGAAAGAAAAATCCCTTATCATTTAGCTACAATATAGCAGGTCAGCAACTGGAAGCAGTTAATTCGATAAATTATCTTGGAGTAGGCATTAGGAGTGATTTGAAAAGGAATGACCATATAAAATTAATCGTCGGCAAAGCAGATACCAGACTGAGATTCACTGGAAGAATCCTAAGGAAATGGAATCCGGAAACAAAGGAAGTAGGTTACAGTACACTTATTCGTCCACTATTTGAATACTGCTCATCGGTGTGGGACCCGTACCAGATAGGGTTTATAGAGGAGATAGAGAAGCTCCAACGGAGAGCAGCGCGCTTCGTTACAGGATCATTTAGTACTAGCGAAAGCGTTACGGAGATGATAGATAAACTCCAGTGGAAGACTCTGCAGGAGAGACGCTCAGTAGCTCGGTACGGGCTTTTGTTGAAGTTCCAAGAACATACCTTCACCAAGGAGTCAAGCAGTATTTTGCTTCCTCCTACGTATATCTCGCGAAGAAACCATGAGGATAAAATCAGAGAGATTAGAGCTCACACAGAGGCATACCGATAATCTTTCTTTCCACGAACTATACGAGACTGGAATAGAAGGGAGATCGATAGAGGTACTCAAAGTACCCTCCGCCACACTCCTCAGGTGGCTTGCAGAGTATGGATGTAGATGTAGATGTACATGTAGAGACATTGGAATTAAAGCAATAAACTTCATACTGACATAAATCCTATTCCGAATGCTCTCCGGGACAGAAGACATTTAATACACATTGATATTTATCTCGTGCATAATTCAATACATTACCATGATTACAAATGTACAACAAATAGTAAAAATTAGAACATTCCTTTTACGAATTGAAATTGAAAATACGCATTTAAACACGTTCGAGTGCAAAAAGACAGCGTGTTCTGGTAGTAGGACTACGGTACATCATTTGAACAATGTCGGGACCCTCCTGCGCAGGTTTCGGAACATTAGGTTCAGGAGAAAAAACGCAATTAGAAAGACTGCCTGTTCCACGCAATGTACTGAAAACTCTGGTAAACAGTTTATGATCACGAATTCGGGAAGCACCAACCGTACTTTTCGACGGCAGGTAAAAGCAACTAGTTCAAGTCAGACTGGGACCACAGAAACAACACAAATGTCGATGGTAGGCAATGAAAACCGCGTAACTACATTTCCTTAAATTTTGTGGGAGATGCAAAAAACGGTTCTTTAAAAATAATTTGAAGTAATGCAGACAGAGTGGCTACGTGTGTAACCATATAGTTGAGGCCTAGTTAGTGAAGGATTAGACAAATCCGTGCACCTTCAAGTCTCTCTTTGATAATGAATTTACGCTGGGAAATGTGCTGGAAGAAAGTCAACGAGCGTTTGGAACATACTGACAGGGATGTGGAGCCATACTGACTACACTTTCGTGGACAGCTGGGCTGGGATTGAAGGCTGAGGAAGCTTGGCATCAACAGTCCGATAGAAGCGGTACCACAGATTATCGACTGAGTTCAAATCCGTGGAGTCTGGGCAGCGAGGAGACTATAGCAGACTCACCCTTTTACTCCCCGAGCCCCTCCATTTCCGCATTACGGTAATGAATACACTGTTTTCAGTGCCCCACAAAGAAACTGTATTTACCCTCCGCTGCCACCTGTCACTTATGAGAGGTTACTGCACTTTGACTTTTACCGTAGCCGATGGGCACATTAATGTGACTGGACCGTGTATAACAAAAGAGCAGTCCAAAATGGGTTAACATTCGTGCGATAAGAAGTGTGATACTATGAAAATATAAGGAATGTGTATAGCAATCCTCTTACTTATTTACTAATTTTCTTTATTTAATGTTACAAGTTAGCATGTATGGTAAATTAGTAGCCATCTGTCATACTTTGCTGATAAAAGGTTGTATTACGACACAGTTTGCTCGATTTGTAGCTTTGCTATTAAACATGGGTCAAAATATATATAAATTTATATCGGCGGATGAGAAAGGAAAGGAGAGGGACGGCATTACGGATGTCAGGGGAAACGGGACATTACGAAGTATCATCGGCGACGAGTGAAAAATGAATGCGGGACCGAAATTCGAACCCAGGATTTCCTGCTTACTTGGCAGCACTACTCCATCTGGGACACAGAATACATCGCAACTGCGGGGACAGTCTTGCCATACCTCACTGCCCAGCCATATACCCACCGAGTAGTCCCTGTCCATTTCCTGCATGCTCGCTAGCCAGAGATTACAGCAGGAGGCCTAAAGTTTTTGTGCATTTGCATTGAAGGATGTGGATACACTACCCAACTAGGCGAATCAATTACCTGAATGTATTCATATAATTCCATAAATTCATATAATTATGCAACCTACCTTTACTGCTTTGTTCCATAATGTCAGACATTTTCCTGATTATTTCTTCTAAACCTTCTGGTGTCAGACACTCAGATCGGTAACAAACGTTGTATTTCAATAACCAACCAAAACCCCTATTTAGTCTGTACTATGTGCTCTTGTCCAGCAGGAAATACGTAAAAGTGAATTAAAATCTGCAACGCAGCTACCAGGAAACAGGAAAAGAATATCAGTGAGTTATTAACGAGCGTGACTTCCGTGGGTGCCAGCACGGTTGGCGTGTTCGGTGAGAGGGTTATCTGCCATTTGTAACAAAAACAAATAAATAAATAAAATAAAGTAAGATTAAATAAAAAAAAGCTGAGTGAACCGATGAACGATGAACTTGAACGACTGTCGTGGGGCGTCCGCCCCAAACAAATGTGACGAACAATAACGAACAAATTGTGATAAAAAAATCCGCTAATAGTTTTTTTCTTTAAATAAAAAAAAGTGAGAGACTTGGTAGTGCGTAGGAACGTTGTACCAAGGGTCCCGGGTTAAAAACCAGCCGTCAACATTTTTTTTCCTGTTTACACGTGAAATTGTTATGTGAGAGAAGATTTTTATGATATGAAAAAGACTTTTCGCAATTTGTAGAAATGTTCTTTCCGCAGTCTGCTTTCGTTTCGTTGACTGAGAGTAACAAGGCCGAAGAGTACATTTGTGTAGATAGGTGTGGTATTCTGTCGAACATGTCCGACGGAACAGACATCATTCGTGATGTTGCATAGCGACATTTGTGTACGTACAACAAGAGAAATAAATGAAGGTGACAGAAAGCGTACGGCATTCCTACTGGACGCAATTGACCGGTAGAATGGGTCGAACGTCACGGAAGATAAAACATTAGATATCGATGAGCGAAAGCCAGATGGAGCGGAATCGTTTGTTTGTGACCAAGTGAATCGACTAGGGTCGACGTCTTTGATATCGTCGCCACGCCGGTCCTCAAGCGATGCAAAAGATGAAATACCGAAACAAGAGGAAAGGGTTGTGTTTTACTCAATAAACGATAAAATCTAAAATCGTAAATACAGGCTTAACGTCAAAAAGCAGCCGAAGCCAATACAAAAATTTGCACATCTCACAATGTCTGCAATGAAAAACATTTCGCACGAGATTTCCGGCATGGTATGTGTTATACGAACGGAAACGGCAGTGGGAAAGTGTAGAGTTAATGTCTGTGTAGGAGAAGTGAAAGTATGTTACAATATGCGTGATGGAGACCTTAAAACACTGCCACCAGGAAGGTCTGTGTGTTCACGGTGTAGAAATCACACAGAGGGCGAAAACAAAAGCGAGACATTTCAATTTCCCAAGATTTGACGCCTATGACAGTAATGTGTTTCGCTGGAAGCATAAAAACGGTATTGTAAGCCGTAAAGTTAAATCGTTTGTTACAGCGAAACTGTACCACAACAGAAACGACATCCAGAAAACGGTAGAGGACTAGCAAAAACCAACACGTGCACTCATGACAGCCTACACAGACGCAAAAACCTACAACCCCGACGAAAGTGGATTCAACAAGGTGATGTCTAAGGGCCCACTCTTGCAACTAGAGGTTCTACAGATAATGTAGGGGCTGTACAGTGCAGTCACGCGACAGCCCATAAGTACACAGTTATTCCATTCATTTCACGGGAGGCGAAACGTGCTCCAAAGCTGTTTGTTGTCGTTCTAGAGACTCGTTCTTTGAGTACTCGTACAAGTAAGTCCCTGTTTGATGTGTCGACAGAAGTGCCGACACAGTGTGATTTGAGGGGACCGAAATGCACGCTATAAACACACAAAGGATGGAGTGAGGTCTGAAACAGGATACGTAATGAATGCTATAAAGAAAAGTACGTAGCTTCTGGAATACTTAACTTTAATCCATCCTTGTTGTATACATCGTTCCTGACGATATAAGTGAGACTCTTTAGATACAAGCTATGTAAGGCTAATGGCGCCTTGCTAGGTCGTAGCCATGGACATAGCTGAAGGCTATTCTAACTATCTGCTCTGCAAATGAGCGAGGTTTCGTCAGTGTGCATCGCTAGCTAGGTCGTCCGTACAACTGGGGCGAGTGCTAGTCCGTCTCTCGAGACCTGCCGTGTGGTGGCGCTCGGTCTGCGATCACTGACAGTGGCGACACGCGGGTCCGACATGTACTAATGGACCGCGGCCGATTTAGAGCTACCACCTAGCATGTGTGGTGTCTAGCGGTGACACCACATTCCTCCCCCGCAAATCGTCGAACGGTCGTGTTATAAGGCTTCCGCCCGCCGTGGGGAGGACCCCATGTTGACGTATGCGATGAGGTGGGGAGCCTAACAACAGGCGAGGCTGTGCCACCCGCACCCGGCCATTCGGTCCGAGGGGAGCTAGGAAACGCCTGAAAACCTAGTCCAGGGTGCACGTCAACATGCGGTGTATGCGCCCTTAGAGATATAGGAGGGGCAGAAGGGTCGACCTCCATTGCGTCGGGGTACCCGACGCGCGAAGACGCCATGTGGTCATGAGCGGGCAAGAGTTCCATTGCGGAGGACATCTGGTCACGGGAAGCGATCGGCGGCGCGTGACCCAGGGAGGCGCCAGGCGGTTGCAGCGAAGCGCCCACAGCGGGCGGCGCCGGCGGGAGAACAGGCGGCGGCGGCGGCGCGTCGCCATGGGGCAAAATGGAAGGCAGCGTCGGTAATACCTGGGGATGAGGCGAGCCAGTAGATGAGTCCCCAGGGCGCTGACCGGACGGCACCGTCGCTGAAAGCAGACGGGGAGCGGCAGAACCCGGGCGACGACAGAGGCGCAGCTGATTGAGATGCCAACACACCTCACCAGAGGCTCCCAAAACCAAATACATCGCGCGGTCGACGCAGCGAAGAATGCGCCCTGCGAGCCAACGCCGTGAACCGCGATAGTTGCGATAACAGACAACGTCGCCTGGAGCAAAAGCAGGATTCTGCCGCTGCACAGGAACCTGATGCGGAGGATGCAGCAAAGACATCAAGGTTCGATGAGGACGACCGTGGAGCAACTCAGCCGGCGAGCGACCATCTCGGGGCTGAGAGCGATGCGACGACAAAAAGAGCAACAACGCGCCCTCCCGAGAAAGCGACTCTTTCAACTTCAACATCTGTGACTTGAAAGTCCGGACCAATCTTTCAGCGGCACCGTTTGACTGAGGTGAAAACGGCGCGGATGTCAGATGTTGAATACCATTGGCCGTGCAGAATGACTGAAATTCTGCGGACATGAACTGTGGGCCATTGTCGGAAACAATAGTCTGTGGAAGGCCTTCAATGCAAAAAATAGCGGATAACGCTTGGATGGTGGCAGAAGACGTCGTGGAAGACATCCGGACAACAAAAGGAAAATTACTGAAAGAATCGACCACAACCAACCATCGGGCATTCCAGAATGGACCAGCAAAGTCGATGTGCAAGCGTTGCCAAGGGGAAGTGGCTTTCGGCCACTCAAAGAATTTCCGTGGTAGTGCGGATTGTTGTTCGGCACACGCCATGCAAGAAGAGCACATATTCGTAATCGCAGCATCGATTCCGAACCAAGTACAGTGCTGACGAGCAAGTTGTTTCGTTCGCACTATACCCCAATGTCCTTGGTGAAGAAGCCGTAAGACAGAGGACTGTAACGAACGTGGGACCACGACTCTGGACTGATCATTATCAGAACGCAACAACAAAACACCACGTCGAACAAAAAGTCTCTCCTTGTGAGCAAAAAATCGGCGAACCAACGGATCCTCGATCCGTGACTTTGACAAGGGCCATTGCGTAGCAACAAAACGCAAAACAGTAGCAAGGACAGGGTCAGCAGCTGTGGCTGTAGCTACACGACGAAAATCAATCGGAAACGATTCGACCACGTCATCGGTTTCCGAATCAATGAACAGGCAAGCAAGTTCGGAAGAATCGAATGCTCTATCCTCAGCAACAGGCAAACGGGACAACGCATCGGCGTTTCCGTGCTTAGCGGTGGACCGATACAAGATATCGTAGCGGTACTGCGAGAGGAAAAGAGACCAGCGAATGAATTTCTGCGCTGTACGTGGATGTACAGGCTTGTTCGGATGAAAAAGCGATGTCAAAGGTTTGTGATCCGTGATGATGGTAAAGTGACCACCATACAAGAAATCATGGAACTTAGTAACACCAAACACGAGAGCCAAAGCTTCTTTCTCGATCTGTGAATAATTTCATTGCGCAGACGACAGCAATTTGGACGCAAAGGCAATAGCGCGATCCATCTTTGTGCGCAAGCACAGCACTGATCCCAAAATCCGATGCATCTACCATCAACAAAAGGGGTTTCTGGGGATCGAATGGCGTAAGGCAAGCATTAGAAAGCAACGCCGATTTCAACTGTCGAAAGGCGCGTTCGCATTCCGTCGTTCAGACGAACGGAACACCTTTACGGCGTAAGCGATGAAGCGGATCTGAAATGGAAGAGGCATTGCGCAGAAAGCGATGATAATAGTTGATTTTTCCCAGCACACTCTGTAGCTGCTTCAAATTCTGCTGCGAAGGCAAGTCTTGTATGGCACGGAGGTGCTCAGGACTCGGCTGTATGCCTTGGGCACTGATTACATGTCCCAAATATGATAAGTCCCGAGCAAAAAACACACATTTGTCCTTCCGCAAGCGAAGACCATTTTGACGCAATACCTGAAATAATGTTCGGAGATTTGCCAAATGTTCGTCTGCTGTCTTTCCGGAGGTCACAATATCGTCCAGATAGTTCGCAGCAGTAGGAGAACGAAGAACGTAAAATGACACAAGTAAATGTAAGCAAGTGGAAAGAACTAGACCCTTTTGTGACTCGTCGCCATATGATGTGTCGACAGAAGTGCCGACACAGTGTGATTTGAGGGGACCGCAATGCACGCTATAAACACACGAAGGATGGCGTGAGGTCTGAAACAGGATACGTAATGAATGCTATAAAGAAAGTACGTAGCTTCTGGAATACTTAACTTTAATCCATCCTTGTTGCATACATCGTTCCTGACGATATAAGTGAGACTCTTTAGATACAAGCTATGTAAGGCTAATGGCGCCTTGCTAGGTCGTAGCCATGGACATAGCTGAAGGCTATTCTAACTATCTGCTCTGCAAATGAGCGAGGCTTCGTCAGTGTGCATCGCTAGCTAGGTCGTCCGTACAACTGAGTGCTAGTCCGTCTCTCGAGACCCGCCGTGTGGTGGCGCTCGGTCTGCGATCACTGACAGTGGCGACACGCGGGTCCGACATGTACTAATGGACCGCGGCCGATTTAAAGCTACCACCTAGCAAGTGTGGTGTCTGGCGGTGACACCACACTGTTTACAGCATTACATTTAATCATCCACTCTCACTCCTCCGGAAAAATGACCAAAGTAATGTTCAGGACATTTCTGCAAGAAGAAGTAGTGGAATAAATCAGTGGAGTGAAGCTTCTGCTACTACTGCATTCTTACGCTCCCCGCAAAGACGGTAGTGTTCTTCGTGACCTGCGCGTTCAAAATAGCCTACCAAAAGACGAAATTACAATTCCAGCAATCACAACTTCCACTTGTCAAATGCACAAACATATGATATATAAATACACGATGCTGCTCCAAGTTCTTCGGAAGAGGCTAGTCTGTAACAAGGGATTAATTTTCTTAAGCTGCAGTCCCTGAGACACAATCAGTTATGCTCTCCACGTTTCTGTAATTCTCATCATCACGGGAGTATAATGTCTAAATTCAAAAAAATGGCTCTGAGCACTATGGGACTCAACTGCTGAGGTCATTAGTCCCCTAGAACTTAGAACTAGTTAAACCTAACTAACCTAAGGACATCACAAACATCCATGCTCGAGGCAGGATTCGAACCTGCGACCGTAGCGGTCTTGCGGTTCCAGACTGCAGCGCCTTTAACCGCACGGCCACTTCGGCCGGCTTGTCTAAATTCGTTGATGTACACAGACACTTTGAAAATTGAACAAAGTTCTGATTCATACAAAAGATTTCATTCTGCGATCTACAGGATGGATGAAGGTTTGCGTACTTATTATTAATCTTATTATTTTGTTTATTACTTCTGTTATTAGTTTTATTATATGTATCATTATTATTGTTACTATTGCTATAACTTCCGCACATGTGGTGCAATTGTTTCTTTATTTTTCTTTTCTGTGAAATTACAAATTTATTTTGTAGATTTACTACTTTCAATGAAACAAAACGAAAGCAGACTGCCAAGGACTCCAAATAGCAGACTCCAAACAGCTCTTTTATATGTCTTAAACATGTTGTCTCATATAACACTTTCACGCATTATACAGTAAAAAGAAAACTGTCTCCATTGGGATTTGAATCCGGCACCCTGTGTACGACCAACTCACTCACGGAAGCCAAGCTTCTTAATGATTCACAGATATGCTTTTCGTGTTTTCTGGTCGTTTTGGTGCTGCTTTTAATTAACGTTTACGCCCATTCAGCTGGACTACAGCACATGGTACGACCAAAATCGGAGTTATGGTTGATACTCTACCGACATACAGCGTTTGGTACCGATCTGAGATTCTGATATCTGGAGGTTTGGGTGTGAATATACTTTCACGCCAGCTACCGGCCATTCCAGCAAGTTTTGACTTGGCTTTTGCAAGTATGCTCAACAGTTAGTCTTGCTACAGCTACGAGTAGGGAACATTTAGATCAGGCTCACTGGACTCACAAACATTAATTCTCAGCTTTGAAAGTTTAGGCGATGGCGAGAACTGACTGAAACCTCAATAATAATGGTATATTCCTCTTAGTAATCATTTTCGATGTGTAACATCTTTGTTTCTTGTGTTATATCTGTGGACTAGTTTGGTTTTCTCATTGCTCAGTCGTTCAGCTTGTTTGTTCGTAGTGTTACTCATATGGACATCGTACTGTTACAGATTACCTCTTTGACGTAACTTTGTTTGTAATTAGTCCACGCACATCCAACCGTCATTTTCATTCTGTTAAATAACTCCCGTCTATTGAGACAATGCACGGCTTCAGTACGCTGTATGCTGACATGTGTTTTACAATGAGTGCTACGCTCTTTCCTTTTATTTGTTTCCTCACTTTGGTTCAAAAATGTTTCAAATGGCTCTGAGCACTATGGGACTTAACATCTGTGGTCATCAGTCCCCTAGAACTTAGAACTACTTAAACCTAACTAACCCAAGGACGTCACACACACCCATGCCCGAGGCAGGTTTCGAACCTGCGACCGTAGCAGTCGAGCGGTTCCGGACTGAGCGCCTAGAACCGCTAGACCACCGCGGCCGGCTTTCCTAACTTTCAGCCTGTTAGAAGATGGAGGTTGAGTCCATCAAATAGAACTTAACGCTGTTTTCCTTTGTTTTCTTGTTCTTCGCTATAAACATGGTTGCTTGGTCGACTGTAACTAGTCATCAGGTTTTAATATTTTATAATGTACGTGATCTACACCATTATAAATGAAATTAAAAATTATTTTAAGTTTTGAGTCGTCAGTATTCGATCACTATCCCATTTTCTGATAACGTCAGATACAACTAAGAAAATTCGTTGTTCACTCAGCGTAGTTGAAAAGCGACAAACAACAGAGTATGCAGCAAGGGGTATAGTCTGAGTAATGGAGGAACACTATGACGAATATACGAAATATATTAATACTGGAAGTATGAAATCGTTAGAACAAGAGAACTAAAAAAGTTATACGTATTTCACTGGTACAAATTACCGTGGATGTTCCTCTGTATGAAGGGTCTACCAAAGGTTTGTAAGGCATGTGCAGATAAGGCCTTTCGACCCACTGTGACGTAGTAATGTTGCAATCTCCTTGAGGTCAGAACGACACTCTTACGGGTGTTTATTGTGTAATTCATAAAGGGCGATCTGCCAAGATTTGTGCCCGAGGTTCAGTGAATGCCTTAAAGCGAGATGAAGAAAAGAGTACTGCAGGTACCAGAAAATGCTCTCTGGAGATTTTAGCGACACATCGGTGAGTCAGGATGAGATCATCGTGGCACAATACCACGTACACAGAAAGTTCCAGGACTTTATTACGTTACGAAATCCGATGCAGTTTGCATGAAAACAAGCGATACAGCTTAGATTTCCCTTAGAAGTGGTGGTATTACCACTAGGATTTTTTATTATATGTCTCCTATGGGACCAAACTGCTGCGGTCATAGGTCCCTAGACTTACTCACTACTTAAACTAACTTATGCTAAGAACAACGCACACATCCATGCCCGAGGGAGGACTCGGACATCCGGCGGGAGGCACCGCGCAGTCAGTGACATGGTGCCTCTTACCACGAGGAGTCGGTACTAGTAATAGTAGTTTTATCTACCAGTTCACCAATTTTACAAGGGTGCCAAGGATAACAGGAATAGCTGTTTACCGAAAATCTGCATATTCAAAACTGAGAGCGCTTCATTACACCAGACGTCTAGCATACTGGCCATATTGCTAAATGTGAGCTTCTTCATGAGAATAGAGAATACATTAACGTCTTCAGGAACGGATTATATTATCAATAAATGCAAATGTTTCAATTTATCGGAATATGCAAAAAACAAACCCTGTTCTACAAGCCTGCCAACGCTATTTTTGGCAGTAATGTAAAAGGCTAAATAATAGCTAGCGTAATGACAGACCTGAAGAAGGGTAACTGTTCATTGACTCTTCACCACGTAGTTTGATAATCTTATTTATCCATATTGGTTACGAGAGTCCACTGGCTCCGATTCGGTATGCTATTGAGATGAAAGAATCTTATGTGACTAGGAAATGTTTGATTGAAGTCATCAAATACAATACAAATCAGTGCCGCGTTATGATAATCTTAAGGCAGCAGTTTTGTCACTTGAAGAACTTACGTTGGTTTAAGTTTAATTCTATTGAATATTGTACACACATCAAAAAAAGTTTTGTATCACCTCGGTTCCGAGAGTTCCGGAACGTATTCAGAAAATGGGAATAGAGATCAACATAAATATCATTCACGTCCTTTTTTCTTATGATGAAAACCACACATTGCATGTTGTACCACCATACAGCGAGACCTTCAGAGGTGGAGGTCGAGGTTACTGTACATACCGGGACCTCAAATACCCAGTAGCACGTCCCTTGCATTGCTGCATGCTGGATTCGTCGTGGCGTACTAGCCACAAGTTCATGAAGGCACTGTTGTTTCAGATTGTCCCACACATCAACCGCGATTCGGCGTAGATTCGTCAGGGTGGTTCGTACGTCACGTCGTTCATAAACAGCCATTTTCAATCTATCCGAGGTATGTTCGACAGGGTTCACGTCTGGAGAACATGCTGGCCACTCTAGTCGAGCGATATTATTATCCAGAAGGAAATCATTCACAACATGAGCATGATTGGGGCGCGCATTGTCCTCCATGAAGACTAATACCTCGCCACTAGGCTGCCGACATGGTTACACTAGCGGTCGGAGGATGGCATTCACGTATCGCACAGCCTTACGGCGCCTTCCACTACTACCAGCGGCGTACGTCGGCCCCACATAACGCCACCCCAGTACAGCAGGGAACCTCCAACTTGCTGCAGTCGCCGGACAGTGTGTTTAAGGCGTTCAGCTGACCGGGTTGCCTCCAAACACGTCTCCGACGATTGTCTGGTTGAAGGCGTATGCGACTCCCATCGGTGAAGAGAACGTGATGCCACTACTGAGCGGTCCATTCGGCATGTTACTGGGCCCATCTGTACCGCGCTGCAGTGTGTCGAGCTTGCCAAGGTGGATCTCGCCCTGGACGTCTGGAGCGAAGTTGTGTACCATGTGGCCTATGCGCACAGTTTGAGTCGTAACACGACGTCCTGCGGCTTAGCCGAAAAGCATTATTCAACATGGTGGCGTTGCTGTCAGGGTTCCTCCGACCAATAGCGGTCACCATCTGCCATTGGGTGGCCTGAAAGAGGCATGTTATCGGCAGTTCCTATCTCTCTGCATGTACTCCATGTCCGAACAACATCGCTTTGGTTCACTTCCAGACGCCTGGACACTTCCCTTGTTGATAGCCCTTGCTGGCACAGACCAACAATATGGAGGCTATAGAACCGCGGTATTGACCGTCTAAGCATGGTTGAACTACAGACCACAGTAGCCGTGTATCTCCTTCTTGGTGGAATGACTGGAATTGACTGTCTGTCGGACTCCCTCCGTCTAATAAACGCTGCTCATGTATGGTTGTTTACATCTTTGGGCATATTTAGTGACATCGCTGAGTAGTCTTAGGGGCTGTGTTTGTGATACAATACCCACAGACAAAGTCTATCTATGTTCAGGAGTTCTGGGAACCTTGGTGACGCAAAACTTCTTTTGCTGTATGTATATTCTGGTGGTGCCTACTGTCATTTTCTGGTAGTTATGGACTGTTTGTTTTTGTTTAGTAATTTGTGTAAGAAACACTAAAAAAAACCAGGGACCTTTCCTCAGCTGCTTTTAGAGTAAGTGACCACTAGAGACCATTCTCAACAGCAGTCGCAAATAATCCATATGTTTTTGCTCTATAAAAGGTTTTCCAATCACCTAACAAACGCCGGTGTTTTGGTGAACTGATAATGGCCTAATCTGTTACAAAAGTCGCCCGTAACAGTGACAGGCGTTCTATGGAAACCTCAGCAACTTTTCACTTGTTATTTCTCTGTAATCATGACGACAGAAGAATGCATGTGCGGTTCGAGAACTATTGTTACCGCTATTAAGAAAAACAATGTTATATTAAAAATTTTGTGCGTTCATGAAAAGCTAGTTTCGTACAAGTTTGAGCCTTTAGTGATAAGACGAAATGTTTATCGATAAGGATTCAAACTAACACTTACAGCAAATTAGCCATAAAAAGCCTTCCGTTATCTAATGTTTTCTCAATATTAAGGTATCTGAACTTGATATTACGTGACGAAAATTTCTTCCCTGTACCAGGACTCCTATACAGTAACTATTGTTACAGTTAATGAACTACGAAATATGTTAAATATGGTTTCATTAGTCAGTAATAAAGTGTGTGCATCTTTAGTCTTCAAATGGTATGAGAGAAAATGTAGATTTGGACAAGGATCCGAACCTAAAACCAAACCTGATTGTTAACTAAGTGCAACGAAATATTAGATATAGACTTTTTATTGGATATATTTGTCTCATGGGAACAGTAACTGTTTTTTCGTTACTAAAAGGGCGATGCGGGACAATGGGATGAAATATAAATATTTCAACGCCAGTATTTGCGTGCCATAACAATGCTTCGTTTAAAAGGATCGAACGTCGTGAAACGACATTTCAGTAAACGCATTTTCATTGTAAGAGGTCCATGACTAAGGAATTTATTGCTAGCGCACTCGAGCAGATGTAATTTCGATGGATTGATCACGTGCTGCCTGCGATATGTAAGCTATAAGAGAATCTCAGACCAAAGAGCAGTGTTGTCAGCAGTAGGAACTGTGTGGAAGTAGGAGTAAGTAGTAGCTAGCAGTCGTGTGTCTGGTTGGATGGACCGGCCGTGGGGAGCGATGGCGTTGCCTGAGCGATGCAGTATAAGGTAATAGCAGCCTCGCGCATGTTTACTATTGTTATATCATGTCCCATGTAAATGTTTTTAAAAAATCTCCTAATAATAATCTTTCTTTTATAAATTAACTTTTGACAATCATTCATCTCAATTTAAACAATTTACTAATTTCTCCAATCAATGATCATTCTGATTATTGTAAAGCAAAATCAGTTGTTTCCTTTCATACATGACAAATCTATCGGCCAGCATTGTTCTGAGCTGTGCCAGAAAAATTTCTTATAGGAGCAGGTACATACGCGTTATCCGGCGACTTTATTGAGGTAAGAATTTTCGATTTATTCAGAACGATCTTTGAGGACCATGATGAAGCACTGCTGACGTCCAAAATTTACCAGTTCAAATTCACAATTAATTATTGAGAGGTTGTATATGAGTCAGATTTTGTAATTAGGAGGTTAGTCACATTTTTATTATTGGTAGGTTACGAAATTTACTAGTGGGGAGGATACACTGAATGCGAATGCTATAATTATTTATTTCAATTTTTACTATAGGGAGGTTACATCTTTTATTTATCTGGCTGCATGCATTTAAACATGCCGCAATGGCGGCTGATTAGTAGCATAACCATATTGTTAGTTCCCAACGTCCTTCATCGCTCACCGTTGTAAGGCTGTGAAAGTATTTAAAATACTGGTTAGGACAAAGAATAGTGATAATATTACGAAAAGTTATTGTTGTATGCATCGGATGAAATTAACATAAGTTACACAAAAATTAAATACAGTTATCTTCTGTTTTGCGTGCATGCAGGAGAGCCAGACCCAGCAAATGTTTTAAGAAAAAAACGCAAGGTAAAGTTAACATGTTGTGTACGTAGTTCCACGTAGTCAGCGCGTACACAACTTTCCCACTAGAGCGCGCCCCGCTAAGCACAACAGCGCAGGCACAGCGCTCGTCTGTCTCCACTCTATGAGACGGCGCTGCCATAGAGACGGACCAAATTCTGCTTCCGTCAATCCGCGTATTAATATGTAACGCAGCCAATGCAAGTGCTGCTAATGTAGAACCTATTCTCCTAGTGGATCACACTTGCGCAGAGATACATGAACGCGGGATGTATTATAATGAGTCTACACACCTCCGATTAAAGTCTGCATTTGTCTGCACCAGTCTGTACCAGTCTGCATTAGTCTGTACCAGTCTGTACAAGTTCTACATTTGTCTGTACCAGTCTATAGTCAAGTTTCAGTCTGCGCCTAACAAGATTATCATATTCCTGCACATAGCCCTGACACTTTTGTCAAGTATCAGAGATATATGTGAGAATAAGATTAACGTACCAATACCAAAGGAAGTTCAGATTGTCAGTTGTAAATAGCATCCAGAAGCAAGTTAAGTAATTTTCATGATTGTTATTATTTTTAATATATGTGTGTGAAAGTTAATCAAGTTCTGTTTAAAGTTGGTTACCGTCAATCTGCTACTCTAGGCATGCCAGTGGCATTTCTATCATCTGACCTAATGGAAGAAGATAAACACGCCACGATAAGACCACGAGACACATTGCTGACACTCGCCCACTTCGTTAGAGCGATAAGTCAAATAATCTGATGTTGTGTGTACTGAAGGTCACACCACATAATACATAATGTTTTTACAATATCTTTAGCCGACTTGACGAAGCTATTTAATAAAGCCACACTCTATTAGTTCACTCACGTAGAGGAATTCGTTAGTTTTCGTCCACTATTACCGTCACTGTTCACCCATATTCATAAGTAGCGTCGTCCAATATATATATATATATATATATATATATATATATATATATATATATATATATATATATCGAGAGAGAGAGAGAGAGAGAGAGAGAGAGAGAGATTTACTTCACTAAAGCAGCTAAAAGCGACTTTTTATAGTTCATAAAATTCTTCATTTTTCTGTTCAAGTGTAGTGTTATGTAATTGTTATGAGTAAACAAGTTTGATTTCCATTTGATTTGAATGGCTCTGAGCACTATGGGACTCAACTGCTGAGGTCATTAGTCCCCTAGAACTTAGAACTAGTTAAACCTAACTAACCTAAGGACATCACAAACATCCATGCCCGAGGCAGGATTCGAACCTGCGACCGTAGAGGTCTTGCGGTTCCAGACTGCAGCGCCTTTAACCGCACGGCCACTTCGGCCGGCCCTTCCATTTGATTTATTTTATGTATTGGAATCATTGTTAATTTACAAAGGACTTGAAACAGTTTACCTGACTCACATAGAACTTTCGACGAAGTGGATCAAGGTTCAGGTAAGAGATGACTTCAGTGTTTGACGGATGCTGAAACTCAAAAGGATAGGAACTAGGCGATGAGTCACATTGTCAGACCAATATGAGACACCAGGAATCAACTGTTATCACTCGTAGAACTATGAGGTGTCCAGCGTGGGCAACGCTTCATGGAACACTGCTATAGTTGAACCAGAAATTCCTTTTCACATCTCATACTTGTGGAGAAATCAAGTTTATTATAATAAAAACAAAAGTTTGTCTTTACGAGTCAAACATAGATCATATGTGACATACGAATAAAGAATTAGGAGATCCGCATCTCATTACTTTTGGTATGGGGACATCGTTTTAGAATTTGTTTTCCACACTGACATACCTTAAGTTATGGGACAGAGATGTGCACATATTCAGATGGCCGTCCTATTGCATTTACAATGTAGCTGTCATTTGTACTTTGGTAATTCACGTGATAAGGTTTCCGACATTATTAAGCCCAAACGACGTGAATTAAAAGGCTCTGAACGCGGAATGGCAATTTGGGCTAGAAGCATGGGACGTTCCATTTCGTAAATCGTTAGTGAATACAGTTCTCTGGGACCCACAGTGAGAAGAGTATACGGAGAATACCCAATCTGAGGCATTACATCTCACCACGCAGTAGCCGACTGCCTTCACATAAGTACCAGGAACAACGCCGTTTGCGTAGAGTTATCGCTGCTAATGGGCAAGCAACATTGCATGAAATAACCGCAAAAATCAATGTGGGACGTACGACGAACGTATCTGTAACAACAGTGCAGCAGGATTTGCTGTTAGTGGGCTATGGATCAGACGCCCAAGGCTAGCAGCTTGGTATCGCCTGCAGGGCCTCTCCTGGGCTCCTGACTATATTGGCTGGACTGTCGACACTGAAAAACCAGGACCTGGTCTGATGAATCCGATTGTAGGTGGCAGAAGCCACAGATCGAAGTTATCAACAAGGCACTGAGTAAGCTGCTTGTGGCTCCATAATAGTGTGGGCGGTGTTTAGACGGAATTTACTGGATCTTCTGATACAACTAGATTGGTCGTTGACTGTAAATGGTTATACTCGGGTACTTGGAGACCATTTGCATCTATTCTTAGATTTCATGTCCCCCAACAACGATAGAATTTTTGTAGATGACAATTCGCCATGTCACAGAGCCACAACAATTCAGATTGGTTTGAAGAACATTCTGGACAACCCCAGTGAATTATCTGGCCATCCAGGTCCCCTGACACGAATATCAACGGAAACTTATGATGCTGATTCGAGATTTCAGTTCGTGCACAAAATCTGACTCCGTCAACGCTTCCGCAGTTATAGGTGGGTGGCTACAGGGGCAGCAGGGCTCAATATTTCTGCAAGGATTTCCAACGACATCTTGAGTCTATTCCACGTCGAGTGGCTACTCTACGCAGGGCACAAGGGGGTGTTTCACGGTGTTAGGGAGATCATATTTTTGTGTTATTTCTTATAGGAAATCATTAGTACCTTGTTTATGTCGAACGACAACGTGAGTTTGTAACCTACCTCTTACTAATCGGCCTATTCAGCTTGCGATATAAAATATGACCGTGGATGGAGTGTATGCCTAATGGATTTTTACTAATTGCATAAAGCTATTCTCTCAGAGATGTAAAACTGATAAGTAGGAGGAAAGTGTACAACCGACCTTTCTGAAGGAAAAGTCTACTGACATTAAGAAGCAATTAAACAGAACAGAGCTATAATTTAAAAAAAAATTAAAGTAATTTTTGAAATATACTCACGAACAACACTGGACAAAAAATGAGTACCACTGATCATGAATCCAAAGCTACACTAATGAATGAAAAGCAAATAATTAACGGTCGCCAGCCCACTAGGGCAATTTACATCCAAAATCCTGTACAAGATGATGGGAAAGAAAAGCATGTATTATTAAACACTGAGGTGGCAACTGAAGGTTCCCACGTTTTTCTTTTTCTTTTTTTTTTTTTTTTACACTAACATTAAGTGAGTGTGTAATGATAAAGATAACTGAGAATCACTCTTGCGTTATGTTAGGCATTAAATTTTGATCAATGCAATCGAGTAATGATTTGAAAATATGTAAATAAACTGTGTGTTAGTATTGAACTTCGTTACGTGAACAATGACTTTCAGTGACCTCAACATAACGTCATCAAATAAATCTAGAAAAATAGCGATCACTTTTTACTTTGCAATTACTTATTTTGCAAATTGGATTTCATATTATGGTCTGAACAACCGAGACTTTTTTTCTGACACGAACATAATGTAACACTAGAATACGTACCAAATCAAATAGCCATGTGCTCCAAGCTATATGTAAAATAAATAAGACTTTCGCACTCTTAATTTGCGTGTTTCTTTAGATATCGATTTTTTGCAGTGATTGATTCTCAAACTTAAAAAACGAAATTGCTTTACTTTAGTCATATTCTGAAGCTTTTGTTGTACAACTGTTAATTGAAAGTAGATTGAGGCTAAAATTCTTGAAAGTGATATTATTCATTAATAAACTGGCTGTAACTATTCAATTTGTTTCCTATGACATTCGGTTTGCATATAGGGGGAAAAATGAACACGCATCCGGCTTGGTAACAATGTCTGCGGCAATGAGGACACATTCGCCTGAGTTTGACTGATTACTATTTACATAAATTATATCAATCAAATCACATTTGGTTGTGCTTCTGGATTAGCCGTTAATACATTCTACCAATGAACAGTCTTACTTCAGTGCTGTGCATATGATGAAACTCGGAGCCGTCGTCGAAGCTGCGTTGCTGGAACTGCTGCTGTTGTTGAAGACGGTAGCATATTGTGGAGCCACGGCTAGTTACAGAAACGGGCAATCGTAATTAATACAGCCTCTTCCGCCCGTCCTCTGTCCATACTCCTGCTACTACACATCTGGCCGGCGCGCACGTGATGTCACCGAAAAAAGTATTCTCTACTGCGAGAGGGTTAACGTCTCACTTTCGCACACTACAAGCGCTGGAACCCGTCCCCACCTCTCTCCGCGCGCTCCACGCAACAACTCCCTACCTAAAGATTTCACAAGGCACAGGCACTGCTATTATCATTGGTAGGCGATGCAAATAACAATTCCTTTGGCTTTTTCCCAGTTTTACAGTAAGACACCGATAAATACAATGACACGTCAACAGACTTCTACCTAAATTTTCACATACAGTGAAGAAATGTCCATACTTATTATAAGAAAGCATATAAATTACAAATATCTACATAAAATTCAGAAACAAATTATATATCGGTAGCAGGTGTCATGAATCCTGCATTTTCGGTGTTACACATTCATTTAGCCTCACATTTCACTGGGTCCGTAACAGGCTCAATAAGTGTCCTCCTTAGACCTCCTTTCGTATTTGCTCTTATAGTGTCATTTGAATCTCTTCTATTGCAGTCATGTGCACGACACAGCGGCGGCAGTCTAATTTCTCTTGCAAAACTGTGTTTGTCGCAGGGTGCGTAAGCAGCTAGAGTTCATGGTCACTTGGCGGTACAGTAGGATGGCTATCGTGTTTGTGTGCCTGCTGGTATGGTACTCCTGGCTGATTAGCTGAAGGACCCACTTCTTCTGCACACCAAACCACAGACTACCAGCGATACACGGGTTTCGAGACAGGTTAGTCAAGTTTTCACCTCTTCGAGGCGTCTGTATCATTGAAACTATGTGGCTGCACTACGCAGTTCACGTCCGACACAATACTTCACTCAAACATTACCCAGTTAAAGGGTGCCACCTCCCCCTCCCCAGCTCTCAGAGAAAGGTTTTCTTTCTGTTAAGAAAATGATTACAAAGTCGGGGTTACGCAGGTTTTTAACACGGTCGCCAGTGGCTAGTTGCCCCATCTTATACAAAGTATCTTAATGCCGCCCTTGAGTCTCCGTGTGCTAATACTCCTATTCCAGTTACGTATAATTGTATTTGGGTACACAAACCTATTTCGCAACAGCTTTGACACTGCGTTATACTTTAAAGTTTTATCATTTACTTTACGTATAAATATTTCAAATTCGCCGTCACAGGCCTCTAGTCTTAATAGAATTCAAAATCTTTTCATTATATTTACACAAAATTTTTAGTGTCACAACTTTTTTGTGTTCCTTCCCTGCTGTTTACAACAGTATATACAATGGGTAGTAGTAATACAATATCAATGAACTACTAGATACAGAGATTAAACTGATTTCACTTTCAAGATTTGCTACATATTACAGAGGTCCAGCTTTACTTAGAGTTTGGTAAAACAGATTTTTACCTGTTTCGCAAAATTAGCTCATCTGCTTACAGTAGACTAATGACAGTGTGAAAGTGCATAATACACACTACTTGAACTGAAAATTCTGAAGATACACTCGACGTGATATTATTCATACGACTTCTACTCTAACATATTCGCCCATCACGTAACATCATCTACTTATGTATTACTGTTAGTGGACCAAACATTTGCCGCATTGAGGCTCGTAAATCTTGATTTCACATGTAAAGGTTATTAGAGAGCAGTACAGCTGTACTCAAACCATTAGTATCAGAAACATTTATACCTCGTTTTCAGCACCCTACTTGAGAGCTCATACTAACTTCAATCATTTCAATGTCATGGTCAAATACCCTTTCAGTACGCACAATTCATCCTAAGAAATTATATATACGCATTTAGGTACCAGCATTTGTTATTAGAAAGCAGTGTTACCCTACAGAAAAAACTATTTCTTTAGTTGCAGAAGAGTACCTTTATGGACACCATTCTAGATCGTATTTCTGTGCTGCTTTATCTTAACTATCCATTAGGAACGCTATACATATTGGGTATACTGTACGTGAGGTACATCCTCTTACAATTTATGTCGTTTTCTTCTTTCTGGTTCATACAGTTGCATAGGAACGTATCTGTTGGCATATTCCTGAAAAAACTGTTTAGAGCCTGAGCCGCGTGCCACTCGCTTTTGTGCCGTTGACAGCTTAGCGTCGTTTATTCGGATTGTGACCTCTCGTTTTCTTAGTGTTCACTGGCTCCTCTACGTTTTCTCGCTTTGTCTGTCCGTCAGTGGCAGCAGCGGCATTTTTTGATCGCGAGTATTGTGGTACTATCTTTGGAGCGACCTGAAGTATTTCCGGGTCGTTGTGTGTCTGAGTTCAGTTAGGAGGACGGAGCAACTGTGAAGTCCGCACAGCCAGTACTCGCCCGTCCGTTGGCGCCATACATGCACTACCCGACGGACGGATGTGTACGTGAGAGTGCACGTCCAAGTCAAGGACCGGATTCAGGGAGTTGACGTTGAATGAATCGTTATATTCCAGTAGTGCAACCTTCACTGGTGTGTGTGTCTCCCTCCGTCATATGGCAATAAGTTGTCGGTCGACGATTCATACTGGGACCTTTCGGTTCCTAACTTGAGCGGGAACGACCGTTGGTTGGTTGTTCGGTCGGTCGTCTCAGCGACGACGTGTATTTGGTTTTCCGATAGCTTCTGGCTCCTCTGTGTTCGTGTCGTAATTCGTCCTGTTGCTCCACAGTGACTGGTTTAAATATTGTTTGAGTTGTCTGTGGATTTGTTTTCGTGAATCCGTGTGTATTTTCTATGGTTTTAATGAGCTGTCTGCGTGCTGGATTAAACAGTTGGTTACGACGGCAGCAGTGAGATACGCACAACGCCTGTACTCGGCGTCACCGCTGCCGACACACGTGCTCTGCTCGATCGAAGGATGTGGTCGCCATGGAGGACGACCATGTCGGAGACCCGATTCACGTAGATCAAGTTGATAAGTTTTCTGTGTGTGTCCGTCCGTCGAAGTGACCTCGTGCCATCAAGTTTTTTTTCTCTTTATTGGATTTAATTGGGGGGTGGGGGGGTGTAGGGGGGGGGGGGCTGGCTTGCTGGCAACAGAATAAAATGCTGGTCTACAGCCTACAGAAAAGTTAAGAAACATACGAGAATACAGACAAACGAGATAAACAGGCGATAAAACGGTGACATCGTAAAAAACTGTAAAATGGCGGTAATTTGTGGAATTTACAATATAAGAACGCTGCAGTGACGATGCGGATGAAGACACACAAGACGTAGACAGGCACAATTAAAAAGCACGGCGACAGTCTGGTTTCTGTTCGCAACACTGACAGGGGACCCACAACACTGAACACTCACTTATAACAGCACTATAAAGGTGACACGCCAGCAGATGGGGGGGGGGGGGGGTGGAGGACATGCCATCAAGCTGTCAGTTGGCGGTTTTATACCCTGATATTTCCGTTTCCTGACTTGATTGGCAACGACCGATGGTTGGTCGTTCGGTCGGTCGTGTCAGTGGACGACGTGTATCTGGTCTTTCGACCGTTTCTGTGTTCTTAACGTTCGTGACTGTTTTAGCATTGTTTGAGTTGTGTGTCGAATTGTCTTTCGCGGTTCCATGTGCAGATATTGAATAGCCAGTTTGGCATTAACCTTGTCTATGTACTAGGATTTGGTGGAGCAAACTTGAGTAATTAAATGCTTCTCATTTGACTATTCTAAATGGTATTATATAGTGGTATTGGTTATCGCATCTTAGATGGATTTTGCAAGTGTGTTGGTCGACGTTTAAGATGTCCCTAGTTTGAGGCGCCATCCGGTTAAGTGAGCATAACTCTTGGCTGCCTGTCTCACCGCTTACGCAGCAGTAGGGACTTTCCTGAGGTCGATCCTTGGAGCACTGTCTGTGGATAACTCCCTTGTTTATTTGGTCTGATTATGTCAATTGTTTAAAATATTTGGTTTAAATTATCCCTATTGTTTGTGGCCTTCCGCTTACAAATAATTTGAATTCTCCATAATAAGGCCTTCAGCCGTCAGTGTAACTTGTGTTACAGTCAAATTTTTTAAAGTGAATCTTCTTAAAAAGCTATTTCCTTAAGTAAAGTGTACGTGTTTACTGTGCAACCAGCGGTAACTGATTAGGCCCCGTCCACACCTTTCTGGCTTTCCCTAAGTAACAACGTTTCAGAGCCATCTCTGGTATTCACTGTATTTAAATTAGTTTAGCACCACTTGCATCAGCACATCTTTTGAAACTCTTTAAATTTATTACATAGATTGTACAATACAACATTAATAGACACCAATGTGTGGAACAACTGAAGTAGGAATTTTCGTAACTATGGCCTTAACTGTATGTTGAATGCATAGTTGTGTATTATTAAGCTTGTCTATTGGCCCACAGCTAAATCATTTCTCATATGAGTTCAATCATTACATCTTCAAAGGTTAATTGTCAAAACTCCTGAAATAGCATTAATTAGGGTGACTAAGGAGGGGGGAATCAGTAGCATCGTTATTGATACCCAGTTGCGGCTCATTGGTCATGTCCGTAATATTTACTGGCCTGCCTTGCTCGAGTCAGCTTTCATCAGGTGGACCACTTGCTATCTAATTGTTATTTCAGTAAATATTGTTCATATTTCGTCGGTCCTCGATAACACTACGACATTTCAGTTTTTACATCCACATTTCCCTGGTAACCAGGATCATATCGATCTGTGTGAATTTTTTTATTATCCTGGTTCGGCAGGCGCTTGTCAGCATGCTGTGCGTCACACCTGGGTGACGTGGGAGTGACGTCGCTTAGGCAGTGCGATGCGCGTTCAGCCTATCTGGATTGGGATTCTGTGCTGTAACTTGTCTCTGCCATTCCAGTATATGGACTTGAAATTGTATAGGTTTGATGAAACTTTCTGAAAGTGCGACAGATGATGGTGATGGCGCACTCCCTACTTCTAAAGATACACAATTTTCATTGTAACTAATTATTTAGGACAATGAATGACACAGGTAAATATTGCGTTCTCTGGGGTTATCTCTTGCGCCGTTATTTACGAAATAACGCACAAAGTGAACTTTGAAGCAACACATTTTCCGTTTAGCATCGGACTGAATAATTTGTCTTAAGGAAGACCAACATACCAAGAGTGATTACTGCAATAGTTTATATGCTAAATTTTTAGCTAATTCCAAAACATACAATACAACCTATTGCGGTCTGTTATGAGAGTTACTACACTGCCAGTAAGCTAAAATATTAGATCAGTGCAGTCCTTCTATTACTAATCTGAATTTGTAAGTAGGCTAATTAGGTTTTCTTATTGGTAACGCCACGTAGCGCTCTGTATGAAAATCACTGGCTGTGCTGTGTGTGGTCTGTGGCTGGTTTGAATTGTTGTTGGCTATTGTAGCGTTGGGCAGTTGGCTGTTAACAGCGCGTAGCGTTGCGCAGTTGGAGGTGAGCCGCCAGCAGTGGTGGATGTGGGGAAGTGGGATGGCGGATTTTTGAGAGCGGATGATCTGGACGTGTGTCCATCAGAAACAGTACATTTGTAAGAATGGATGTCATGAACAGCTGTATATATTATGACTTTTCAACAATATTACGGTAAATACATTGTTTGTTCTCTATCAAAATCTTTCTTCTGCTAACTGTGCCAATCACTAGTTAGTGCCTTCAGTAGTTAGAATCTTTTATTTAGATGGCAGTAGTGGCGCTCGCTGTATTGCAGTAGTTCGAGTAATGTAGATTTTTGTGAGGTAAATGATTTTTGAAACGTATAGGTTAATGTTAGTCAGGGCCATTCTGTTGTAGGGATTTTTGAAAGTCAGATTGCGTTGCACTAAAAATATTGTGTGTCAGTTTAAGCACAGTCATGTATAATTGTTCAAAGGGGACGTTTCAAATTTTACTGATGAAATTGAATGAATGAATTGACGTTGCATTGTCGTTCACATGCATCTTACATGCTTTCGTGAATTTTGCATAGCAGAAACATGAAAAATAGGTCAGTTGTTGATACGTTTGTTTCCACGATTAGCAATTATGAGGTGAGAAATGTAGCAGAACTTAATTGGTTGAGAAGCTCAGTAATATTCTTCTTTTAATACAAGTTTCATTTGTAGAGTAGTGCGCTATTTACTGACCCCTGCGCATGTGCTACGTCAGTTGTTGTGTGACTCCGTATGTTATAAATTACTAAATGTAGGATATCTTCCAAAATTTAGGGAAAGTTCATTTTCAGATAAGAACAAATTAATTCTTTGGAATATATCATTTACCATCTGTCCTGCTCCCTTCTCTCTAATGGAATTTATTAGAAGACTAGTATCGTCTGCAGAAAGTATCAGTTTTCCTTGTTGAATGTGAAGTGTTAAATGGAAGATCCTTTCCATATGAGGAATAGAAGTGGACCTAAACTAAGCCCTATGGCACAGCCCTTGCGATTTTGTTTTCGCCAGTCATTTAAGTTTTTTACTTTTCTGGTGAAGTCTTGAATTATTCATCACAAGCTTCTGCATTCTGTTTATTTAGTATCATTTAAGCCAGCTGTGTGTAAAGCCATCAGTTTCATGAAACCTAAGTTTTTCTAAATAACATGATCTCCAAACATAATCAATTGCCTTGGGAAGATAACCACAACTACGAACTGGCCATATTACGTTATTCAAAACTTGTACTACTTGAAGACTGACTGTATAAATATAATTCTCCGTCGAGAAACCGTTCTAGAATCCAAACTGTGATATGCTAAGTAATTTTTTCAAATGTGCAATTACTTTCAAGTACATTCCTTTTTCGAATATTTTGGAAAAAGACGTCAGAACAGAAACAGGCCTATCGTTGTATGTCTGTCTAATCATCTTTCTTGTGAAGTGGTTTAACAATTGCATATTTTATCATGGTTGGGAGAATTCCGTGTGCCAGTGATGCGCAGCATATATCCCTGAGAATATTCCTCATTAAGCTGTACGAATTTTCGGAATTAGTTTTTTAGAATCTAGTATTAGAATCGGAATTTAAAAGAGCTTTGGACGACTTACAGTCAAATAAGGCACAAGGGATAGATAACATTCCATCGGAATTTCTAAAATCATTGGGGGAAGTGGCAACAAAGTGACTATTCACGTTGATGTGCAGAATATATGAGTCTGGCGACATACCATCTGACTTTCGGAAAAGCATCATCCACACAATTCCGAAGACAGCAAGAGCTGACAAGTGCGAGATTTATCGCACAATCAGCTTAACAGCTCATGCATCGAAGCTCCTTACAAGAATAATATACAGAAGAATGGAAAAGAAAATTGAGAATGCGCTAGGTGACGATCAGTTTGGCTTTAGGACAAGTAAAGGGACGAGAGAGGCAATTCTGACGTTACGGCTAATAATGGAAGCAAGGCTAATGAGAAATCAAGACACTTTCATAGGATTTGTCGACCTGGAAAAAGCGTTCGACAACATAAAATGGTGCAAGCTGTTCGAGATTCTGCAAAAAGTAGGGGTAAGCTATAGGGAGAGACGGGTCATATACAATATGTACAACAACCAAGAGGCAATAATAAGAGTGGACGACCAACAACGAAGTGCTCGTATTAAGAAGGGTGTAAGACGATGCTGTAGCCTTTCGCCCCTACTCTTCAATTTGTACATGGAGGAAGCAATGATGGAAACAAAAGAATGGTTCAGGAGTGGAATTAAAATACAAGGTGAAAGGATATCAATGATACGATTCGCTGATGACATTGCCATCCTGAGTGAAAGTGAAGAAGAATTAAATGATCTGCTGAACGGAATGAACAGTCTAACGAGTACACAGTATGGTTTGAGAGTAAATCGAAGAAAGGCGAAGGTAATGGGAAGTAGTAGAAATGAGAACAGCGAAAAACTTAACATCAGGACTGACGGTCACGAAGTCAATGAAGTTAAGAAATTCTGCTACCTAGGCAGTAAAATAACCAATGACGGACGGAGCAAGGAGGACATCAAAAGCAGACTCGCTATGGCTTAAAAGGCATTTCTGGCCAAGAGAAGTCTACTACTATCAAATACCGGCCTTAATTTGAAGAAGAAATTTCTGAGGATGTACGTCTGGAGTACAGCATTGTATGGTAGTGAAACATGGACTGTGGAAAAACTGGAACAGATGAGAATCGAAGCATTTGAGGTGTGGTGCTATAGACGAATGTTGAAAATTAGGTGGACTGATAAGGTAAGGAATGAGGAGGTTCTACGCAGAATCGGAGAGGAAAGGAATATGTGGAAAACACTGATAAGGAGAAGGGACAGGATGATAGGACATCTGCTAAGACTTGAGGGAATGACTTCTATGGTACTAGAGGGAGCTGTAGAGGGCAAAAACTGTAGAGGAGGACAGAGATTGGAATACGTCAAGCAAATAATTGAGGACGTAGGTTGCAAGTGCTACTCTGAGATGAAGAGGTTAGCACAGGAAAGGAATTCGTGGCGGGCCGCATCAAAGCAGACAGTAGACCGATGACCAAAAAAAAGTTAAAAATAAAACGTATCCCAGAGCACTGAAGTAACCCAAGCTGTGGTCAGACGATGATAGTTTTGTCAGGACATAGCAGTAACCAGCCTAGAGACATCCCGTAGTACGAAAGACGCGCATTTGTTTCGGTTTTTCTGACTCACCATTCCCGACAACAGTGCGAATTAATAAAAGTGGTAGCTGACAGGAACAGGAAGAGCTGTGAATCGGAGCCGCCCAACGAAGATTGATAGGGGTATATAGTTAATGATTTGCAGAATAATAGGCAATAGCTTGTTGAAAAGAAATATCGTTTATTAATCTATCTCCTTCAGCATTGCGTAATTGAATTCCTTTACATTCCATCATTACCCTCATTTTACTTTTGTTGATGTCCATCTTATAATAACTTTACAAGACAATATTAGTTACCTTCAGCTGCTCTTTCCCGTCTTTTGCCGACTCACACAGAATTACAGTATCATTGGCAGACCTTAAACGTTTATTTTTCGCCCGTGGACTTCAAATCTTTCCAAGTTCCTTCTTGGTTTCTTTCACATTTTCTTCATTGTAATGTTTGGTAATATCTACAGATGCTTAAGCCCATTCCCACCCCCCGTCCTTCCCACACCCCGTCCCACCGATCGAGGTGGCTCAGTAGTTAGCGCACTGCACTCACATTCGGGGGGACGACGGTTCAAACCCACGTCCGACCATTCTGATTTCCCTAAATTCGTGATTTCCATTGTAATGTTTGGTAATATCTACAGATGCTTAAGCCCATTCCCACCCCCCGTCCTTCCCACACCCCGTCCCACCGATCGAGGTGGCTCAGTAGTTAGCGCACTGCACTCACATTCGGGGGGACGACGGTTCAAACCCACGTCCGACCATTCTGATTTCCCTAAATTCGTGATTTCCATTGTAATGTTTGGTAATATCTACAGATGCTTAAGCCCATTCCCACCCCCCGTCCTTCCCACACCCCGTCCCACCGATCGAGGTGGCTCAGTAGTTAGCGCACTGCACTCACATTCGGGGGGACGACGGTTCAAACCCACGTCCGACCATTCTGATTTCCCTAAATTCGTGATTTCCATTGTAATGTTTGGTAATATCTACAGATGCTTAAGCCCATTCCCACCCCCCGTCCTTCCCACACCCCGTCCCACCGATCGAGGTGGCTCAGTAGTTAGCGCACTGCACTCACATTCGGGGGGACGACGGTTCAAACCCACGTCCGACCATTCTGATTTCCCTAAATTCGTGATTTCCCTGAATCGCTTAAGAGAAATACCGGGATAGTGCCTTTGAAAGAGCACGGACGATTTCTTTCCGCATCTTTCTCTTATCTGCTGGGACCGATGACCTCGCTGTTCGGTGCCCTCTACAAACCAACAAACCAACGACCCCCGTCCCAATTACTGATTCCGGTTCATGCCCTTCGACTTCTATAATTGCCGTTTGGTTTTTACACAGATTGTGAATATTATTAGATCCCTGTATTTTTTCCTGCTACCTTCAAGATTTTCATGACTTTAATGCTGTTTGCATTACCGAAAGATTTATCCAAATCTATAAATGCTGTAAATGTCGGTTTCCCTTTCTTCACCTGTCTTCTAGCAAAAGGCATAATGTATGGTCCGGCATTTTTCTACATATCTGTGGAAACCAAAGTAGTCTTCAGTGAGGTCGGCTTCCACCAGTTTTTCTATACTTCTGTAGATAATTAGTATCAATATTAGGCAGCAATGGATAAAACTGGTGGTTCAGTACTATTCACGCCTGCTAACGTCAGCGTACTTTGGAACTGGAACTATTATATGGTTCCTGAAGTCTGACGGTATTTGGCCTATCTCATATGTCTTGTAAATTGACTGGACATCTCATGAACCTAAATAATTCTGAGGGTACGTTTACTACTACAGGAATTTTGTTCCCACTTATGTCTACCAAGCCGGCCGAAGTGGCCGTGCGGTTAAAGGCGCTGTAGTCTGGAACCGCAAGACCGCTACGGTCGCAGGTTCGAATCCTGCCTCGGGCATGGATGTTTGTGATGTCCTTAGGTTAGTTAGGTTTAACTAGTTCTAAGTTCTAAGGGACTAATGACCTCAGCAGTTGAGTCCCAAGTGCTCAGAGCCATTTATGTCTACCAGTGCTCTGCAAAATTCTTTTCACAGCCTCATTTCCTTTACCTCATCTTCACCAACATCCTCTACCCTGTACAGCTTGTAAATAACCTTTCACTCCCTGTGTTCTTAACCTTGTAAAGTATGTAGAAGCATCATAGGTTAACCATTGATGTTGACCAACAACTGGGAAAAGAACAAATTTACAGAATACTGTTGGCTTTGGGAGACTTGAGAGTGAGTACTAGATAAAAAGCGTCGTTGCTTTGCAGCCAGAAGGCTATCAGATTCGATGTGGTAAGACTAGTGTCCTGGTGTTACAGATGGGGTCTTTAATAGACTGTAGGGAGAGGTGATGGTCATGGTTGAATTCATTAACCACTTTAATCGGAAGGAAAACGGTGTTAAACTTAATGTATTTGAATTCTAGTGCTGAGGAAGATGTATACCAGTCTTCCGTCTTGAGGTGACAACAAAAGTGAGTGACTGCCACCTACCATGACCAATTGCACTCGAACTATGGAATCATGTGAAGTCACGCCTCTGTGCTCGAGCACACGGAAACGAACTTATAACGTAGCCAGTAGCGGGAAATTCTCTGAATCGGACACCCATAGGAGCTACAACGCCTACTGAATATGTCTTCCACATATAAAAAAGACTTGTACCTGGGAATATTTTAAGAAGTGTGATAGTTTCTGCCGCCATAGTTTTCATTCGAAAGAAAGGTTTTCTCCCAAGCAATAAATGTTGCCTACATAGCGTTCGGCTCAAAATGACCATGCCTTTTGTCTCGAAATAGCATTTTTCGACATTTTCTGTCATGTTACATACTTACATTCTTAAGAATATAATTTTTGTAATAATCCATGTATTGTCGATAATTGACTTGTTTTGTATTATTATTCACATGAAATACTTTTGGCAGAATTTACTTTGTGTTTTTCGACTGTCATAGTGTTGCTCTCCTTGAATAGTCACCACGGTGAACATTTACCATATATACAGACTGATAAAGAAATGGAAGCGATTGTAAACGAATCATACAGTGGAGACATAGTTTCTGAATGTGACCATCGTTTGATTAATGATTCGATAAGTGAGGATATGTGTGACCACTAAATGAAGTTGTTCCTCAAGAAAACCGACAGTTGAATGATAAGTGCACCCGATTATGCGGTACAGCCATCTTTCAGCAGCCAATACCATCAAGAACCCATTCGGATTTACAAGGAATACAGAAACCTGAATAACATGAAAGTTGGGATGAAGTAGTCTTTTACTCAAAATCTGAATGTGAAGTTTTTCACAAAACAAAAACTGAAGCTGAACGACTGTACTTTTTATAATGGATCAATACTAACTGTGTTATGTTTCATCCATCGCTCGGGATATTTTTTACTGACCTGCATCGATTATATGATGAATCTACGAAGAGCTTGTGCGACACGGAAACAGGCTAGAATATAACTCTTGCAGTTGTGTCAGTAGAAATATTTACTAATATACAATATGCTGGGAATCTGATGAAAAATCATCTAAAGTGGAAAGGTGCTGTACTGATAAACTCACTGAAGTTTGTAGGAGCTACGAAAAAGGGAAGAAGTCATTCCGAAATATACAAACTTGTAGTACATGTAAATGTAGCATTTGAAGGTGAATGTCTCTTCAGATTTTATATTCCAAGTAAATCAACTCCACGTGAGATAAACGCAAGGAAGCTTCGCTACATTTGAAGTTCATGTGAACTGGAAATACTAATGTGTGCAGGTAATACGACGTCAGTTGTTGCAGTAAAAATTCAAGGCACAGAGGCTGCGCTCGATACCATCAGTGTACTTATTTGTCAGACTGTAGCTTGTGACAACCTTTCTTCCTTCTGCCTGCCGGAGTGGCCCAGCAGTTCTAAGCGCTTCAGTCTGGAGCCGCGCTGCTGCAAGGTCGCAGGTTCGAATCCTCCTTCGGGCATGGATGTGTGTCGTGTCCTTAGGCTAGTTAGGTTAAAGTAGTTGTTAGTCTAGGGGACTGATGACCTCAGATGTTAAGTCCCATAGTGCTTAGAGCCATTTGAACAATTTTTTTGCTTCTTCCGATTTGGGACAGCTGCTGCTAAACTTACAAGATAGGGATGTTTTTAACAACTGTGGGGATAATTAAGTGCTAAACCTTACAGCAAACAACAAATATACTCTGTGGTGTCTTTTTTGTCGGACAGGTACAATACCTATATATACACTACTTCCATATATATATATGTATATATATATATATATATATATACATATATATATGCGGAAGTAGTGTATATGCTAATACGTTATTCTACAAGTAAAACTAAAGGAAAACGGTCATACAAACATAGGCCTGCAAATGTTTAATTGCTGAGTTACAGATAATAAAAGATTTTGCCTGAAATTTCGAAACTTCACTCATAGGAAGCCATCGTAGGACTGTATGAGGTTAAAGTAGAGAAGGATTTCCCCTTTAGGTATTGATTTCCTAACTCTAATAAAACATGTCCAAGACGTGTATCTGCAGTAGTTTTCCAGAACATCCAAAGAAGCAAAGAAGTAATTTCGAAAAAATTTTAATTTATTAATTACTTGGCCAAATTTTTTTTATTGCAGTCAATTGGACAAAGTTTTCAACAGAAGTTGCTGAGAATTTAATATTGGAGAAATGGTGGTAATAAAGTTAACTGAAACTGTATGAATATGTCAGATAATCTGCTTTTATTAATAACATAGCACACTTGAATTCATATTAAACCGAAAAAAAACAAAGCTTAGTGTTGAGGAGGTTGTGCAGTGTACATCACTTTCACAATACATTGCCAATAAATGTTCAAACATACATTCACCGTGTTCAATGCATTTAGCTGCACGTGTATGAACAGATTTTATTGCTCGTCTGTTTCACAGGTTGTTCTTCATTTCGTCTATTGCATTTATAATGCGAGCAAGTAATGCCTCACTTGTATTGACTTTGTCCTCATAAACTATGTCTGTCTTCCATCTCCACAGAATAAGTTCCATTCGCGTCAGGTCTGGCGATCTGGGTAGGAACAGGAGTGTAGTACGAAGACCAATCCATTTCTGCGGGAAAAAGTCATTTAAATGTGTAGTAACGGCGTTGGTGAAATGTGGAGGCGCGCCGTCTTGTTGAAACAATCACGTAGCAAGTGGAACATCTTCGAGTAAGCGGGGCATTTCTTCTAGAAACAATTGTGCGTATCGCCATAAAGTGTGTGTTGATTATATCACACCACACATTTATGCTAAATCGCTGCTGAAAATTGTGTTGCACTGTTGCATGTGGGTTTGTTTCCGACCGTACGTGCTCGTTATGTAAATTGTATATACCATCTCGAGTGAACTCTGCCTCATCAGGAGTAAAATGTATTTGTGTAA
Source organism: Schistocerca americana (assembly GCF_021461395.2). NCBI lineage: Eukaryota > Metazoa > Arthropoda > Insecta > Orthoptera > Acrididae > Schistocerca > Schistocerca americana. The sequence continues at coordinate 188,995,414 of NC_060122.1, read as the reverse complement.
TCGCCTATTAGTATTTAACCAGTTTCACAACTCCAAGGGGCAGTATGTCCCGGGATGTAAATGATGCACTTTTTGTTTATACTAAGGATACAGATTGTTGTACTTCTGTGTAGGGCATACCTTAGACTGTGAAATACCAAATGGTTGAGATATACGCCGTGTACTGGTACCCGGGCTACGTTGAACATCATTGTAATGTCCTCATCATCGTCTTCACGTATCGAGCGCTCGTACTCATTATGAGTGCTAGGTAGTGAACCTGTCTCCCATAACATTCAAAATACTCCACTAATGGTTCGTGCATTCGGAATCCTCCGAGTTGGATGACGTACGCGAAATTCGTTAACTGCATCCGTAGCATTACCATCACAATTGCCATAAATAAAAACCATATCCGCGTATTCCTCTGTCGTAAATTTGAATGGAATCCCTATTTTATAAATAATCTACAAACTGCAGCAGTTACTATGTAGTTCCACTTAAATAAACTGTTGATATTCCGTTTTTTCACTGATCGATATAGAAAACTAACTCCTTTCAAGGTTTGGAAACGACTGAAACAACTCAATAACTGTTGCCAACAATGAGATTATAGTTTGTACATTGTTAATGGGAAGTAAACGAATTTACTTCTCTTGATGCTTCTCTGGTTGTTCCGGAAAACCACTGCAGATACACGTCTGGGACATGTTTTATTAGATTCACCAGACCAATAAAAACAAAATATATGGAAATAGTTCCTTACTTTAACCTCGTACAGTTTTTCTATGGCTTCATATCAGTGAAGTTGCTACATTTCAGGCTAAATCTTTTACTAGTTGTAAGTCTGTAACCTACCATTTGCTAACCTATGTTTACATGAACTTCTTTCTTTAGTTTTATTCGTATAGTAACAAAGAATTTGGGATGGTTGGGGAACGTGCTTGTGTGGCAAAAGCAGTTAAAGTGACTGCTCTCGTTAAGCGGGAACGCCGTTTTGGAGTCCGGGTCTGGCATAAATTTTCACTTGTTGCAGTAAAATACATTTGAAAAACCGAATGTGGCAGTTGTGTGAATATCTGTTTTCTTTCATCAAATACCCGACATAATCTGAAATTAAATCGCTGAATGTAAAGTCCTTGACATCATTTGTATTAAGCATAATTCTGTCACAAATGAGCGACATATGTAAATTTATGCCAAACCGTGACTCCAAACCGGCTTTCTGGTTTATCGCTAGTTGCCGCCTTAACCACTTTGGCTACCGGTACACCCTCCTTGGAACGACTCTAACTTCTCGTAACCCTCTAAATTTACCACCTAACGCCTCGGCTTCTAATTCTTCCATGCAGGTCTGAAAGGTGCTCATTTCGAGTTATTTCGTATTGGTGCGGATCGTCAACCATGTCTGCTCTTTGAAACAAGAGCATAAATAAGAGAGAAAGAGAACTGAGATCCTAGCTCGTTATTTTACTTCTCCAATGCATTGTTTTCCTTAATTAAAATACATTTCATTTCATCACGATGGTCGAATCAGTCACAGAAATGACCAAGAGCCGAAGTAATATTGGGCCACAACAGACCTCACGGGGCTGCTGACATATTCGATCAACTGACAATTGCTTACACTTGTAAACGAAACGCAAATCAATGGTCAAAGATCCTTTTCTACGTCAATAAAGATGACATACTCACGAATAGAGGAAATGAGTTTGCTATATGCGTTTGCGATCATTGTGAATATATTTTGCATAAAACCACCTGTAATTCCTTAGAGCTTTCTTATTACCCAGTTTCGCCTACTGCCACAATCAGGTATAAAAAATTAAGAACTTGAAGAACAAGATCCAGTGAACTTTATTCTTAAAGTGCAAAGCTTTTTGCTATCTGATTACGGCAGTTGCTGAAGCAGATTTATAAGTTAAGAAAAATGTATTACATATGTAGATGGTGCTATTTGCTAAAGGTTCTGGTCGCGTGTTGTGGGCTTCAGTGTATCACAGTTGCAACGCAAGCTGTTTGAGAAAAAGAATACTCTCAGAAAACAGTGGAAAATCACTAATAAAGCTATATTTTCCATCAAGAACACACCTTCCTCAATACAATGGTTCACTGAGAATAGCCATGAATTAACGATACCCCGCAAATACTTCCCCAATCATGATCCGTGTAACATCAGTCAAACGTATCTTTTAGGACGAAGGCGGAAGGAATTATGGAAAAATGACAAAAGTTCTAATGAAGTTTTTCGATTGGTAGAATAGATAACTAGACCTAGCTATCGAGTTTGAGAGGCACAAAGAACGAAAATTTTGCCGTATGCCAGGGGAGAACTGAGGATCACGAAATAGACGGCCTTAAGATATTTTGATACCATAACAGAAAACCCACGCTGAACGGAAGTCTACTAGTATCAAACACATACAATAATTTGATGAAGAATTTTCTGGAAATGTACCATTGGAGCACAGCATTGTATGGTAGTGAAACCAGAACAGAAGAGAATCGAAGCATTTGAGATGTACTGGTAGAGGAGAATGTTGAAAACTAGCGGCCTGATAACGTAAGGAACAAGGAAACTTCCTGACAGGTTAAAGCTGTGTGCCGGACTGAGACTCGAACTCGGGACTTTGCCTTTCGTGGGCAAGCACTCTACCGACTGAGACGAAAAGGTTGACGTAGCAGAGGAATTAGTTGAGGACCAAATCGGACCTGTCTGAAGACTGATGACTCTAAAGAGAAAAGAATTTAGCTGTTGGAGAAGAGTTGATTTGCGATGTGATATTAAAAATTGTTCTGAATCCCATACTAGAAATGTAGAAAGACCAAGAAGAAAAGCCTACAACTCACGTCTCTTCGGCTGAGGCTTCTGAAGCGTTAAAAAGCTATGTGAAATTCGTTAAGAAAAGGCAACAATACAACAACTCTGCAATTATGATTTTGTACATCATACAAAATGATTTTAGTCAAAAATGAGCTCAGAAGGAGAAGTGAGTTATCATTTCTGCATTGTTCCACACGATTCAGAAGTAAATTTCAGCTCAACTATCGACGGTAGTTACCAGTCCGACACTTTCCACAATGTCACATATATGCGGAATTCCTGAGGACAGCGATTCTAATTGGACTGCACCAAATTCTTGGTAATATCCTATGTTAATCAGCTTGTTCTTGATTTTTTCAAATCAATGGTTAACATTTTATATCGTAACTGGCTCACGAAAAGTTACTTTTACATACTGAAATTTTCTGAAACTTTAAGCTTTCAATTGATTTAATAGAAGTGTATAATGTTCGACTTTTAACTCACTTCTCTTTTTATGTAAAAGCAGTAATTACTTTCAATTTTTATACTATAACGTCTCCTGTTGTGTTTAACAAATATCAGTGACTTGCTACCGTCTATAGAATTTTCTTCTATCCTCTTCCTAAAACGCTTTTTTTTTAGAAAAAGCTTGATAATCAGTTGCATATGATAATCCGGCGTTGACATATACCAGAGACAGACAAGTTATGAACGTCTACTGCATTAGACTAATTTATAGTTGTGTTATCTTGAAATAAACTTATCTAATCAACAATTTTTAGACGTTGCAATGTGCGGCATCTCTATCGTAAACCTTTTTTTATGGGACGAGTGCCCGACATGACACTTTAAGTAAAATTTCAGCCCTAGATAAATATTCTTTTTTTGAGATGTAACCGCCGTTTGGCTGTACAACACACTGTGCACACACTAGATTTCATCCTTAGGCATTTTTCGAGTGTTACAACTGCAACAGATAAAAAAGTGCAATAACAGTAGAAGTATCAGACAAATAGCACGACAAACAGTTAAATAAATGTAGGGGTTGCATTATTTGTTCACTTACTTACGTATCAAAAATCATTGTACGTGAGTAGAACACAAGTGATCGTCGAAATATGTATGTTTGGTTTTATAAACCGATTTTGTCGACGGTAAATTCGACAATTTTCCCGTAATAGGTTAATTTACAGGCAATTATCATGACTTATTCACTTGATGTGGTTGTGGAACAAAATATATAACTAAAACACAGGTATGAAATTCGCTACACTCTGTCTAAACAGTCACTGGCATGAAGATAGCCAGCCGATGTGGCCGAGTGGTTCCAGGCGCTTCAGTCCGGAACCGCACTGCTTCTATGGTCGCTGATTCGAATTCGGCCTCGGGCATGGAGGTGTGTGATGTCCTTAGGTTAGTTATGTTTAAGTAGTTCTAATTCTAGGGGACTGATGACATCAGATGTTACGTCCCATAGTGCTTAGAGCATGAAGACAAGTGAAATGATAGTCAAAGATGATCATAAAGACATCCCAATTTGCATCATGTGATCTGTGGTACATCATGGGGTCAGGTAGTGGGAATCTTTATTGTACAATTACATTCTTTTTGAAAAGCGCAGAAGAGGTCAATGTCTACATTATATGTCGTGAAGAGCCAACTACGCATTGTGCACGTGAAAATGCGACTTACACCATCATAGTTAAAGACAGGTAGAAATACAATCTTGCAAGGTAGTGAAATATATGATACATGGTTAATTACAAAATAAACAGCTATAAATTATTATGAATTACAACTATGCTTAAATATTGGTAAGGTATATGAGATAGATGGTCACAAACATCGTTGGAATTTAAAATCCTTTACATAAATACATCAATGACTGTTAGAAAAGACCAAGCGTACAATGATACAAAAATTGGGAAGAAAGTGGAGGGAAGGGGTGGGAAAAGGGGGCGGGTGCAGAGTGAATGAGGGAATGGTACACATTAGGATTAAGGGGAATCGATCAGAGGTGTTAAATACATAAGAGCTTGAGGGTTCTTGATGTGGGAGGGGAGGAAAGATGGGGTAGTCTGATTAAGTAGATGTAGTGAAGGGGGAAGGGGGTGGGAGATAATGAGGGAAACGTAATTTTTCTTCATAGACAGTGTTCCCGATATGTACACCTATACTGCGATATTATTTACCCAGCTGTTTAGGGGAACAGTAACCCATATTGTATGAAGGTTAATGACTGTAGTAACTGTAATGAACATAAAAACATAAAATAAACGGGACAGCTCTCCTTGACAAATACAGTACTGTACAATGTAACACCGTTTGTTCTATTATTTAAAATCACCGTAAATTATAATGAAGAATGTTTACTTTTTAAGTAAAGTAGGTAAGGGGTGGTATGGTATTGATGATTTGGGAGGGGCATAGGGTGGGGTAGTCTGATTGTGTAGGTAAAGCTGAAGGGGGAGCCAAAGTCCTTAATCTTCGTAGTGTTACCCATATGAACACATACTGCAATACTTTTTACAAAGGCGCTTAGAAAGAATGGTAAGCCTCTCATTGTATGAATGTTAACAAGATAAATATTTAGGCGATGGTTTGTCTTCTACTCAAGTCTAATAATCTTTGATACGTAAGTAAGAGAACAAATCACGCAACCCATACATTACTTTAACTGTTTACCTGGCCATTTTTCTGAGACTTGTACTTTTATTGTGCTTTCGTCAGTTGCAGTTGTAACACTTGAAAATGGCCTAAGGCCGAAATCTAGATTGTGGAATAGAACCTGGACTACAGTCAAATAGTGGTTATATCTTTCAAACAGTTTTATATGGCTGTGACTCAACAACAAAGTAAAATCACCACCTAAGGACTTCCAGTTGAAGCGAATAAAATATATTAATTAGTGCAGAACTAGGCTTCTTTGTGTGGAGTCTAAATGATCCATTCACGACATAGTTGTGCAAGCCGAGGTATTAGAGGAAGTAAGAGTCATCTAGAAAATGGTTCAAATGACTCTGAGCACTATGCGACTTAACTTCTGAGGTCATCAGTCGCCTAGAACTTAGAACTAATTAAACCTAACTAACCTAAGGGCATCACACACATCCATGACCGAGGCAGGATTCGAACCTGCGACCGTAGTGGTCGCTCGAGTTCCAGGCTGTAGCACCTAGAACCGCACGGCCACTGCAACCGGCAAGAGTCATCTAGAGTTAGTACTTAAGACTTTCCTTAATTTGTAATTTATTAGGAACAAAACGTTTTACTCTAGGTGACAAGTTCTTCGTTCACGTATTCGTGAAGAAAGTATACGTTTTTGGACAGACGAGAGTTAATTGAAGTGATTATGTCAGTGTTCGTGTTTTTCGTCTTCATTTGGTGAACTGTTGGTTCGAAGGCTAGGACACCCATAAATACACCAAGAAGCCATGACGCACATACCTATTTTTATGAAACACTTCCAATAGAACGCTTTTGTACATACATGAGATTTAATTTGAATAACACGCTTCTGCTGAATTTTATAAAATGTTACCTTATTTTAATGATCTCTCCGTTTTATGATACCACTCAATAAGAACAGAAAGAATAAAGCAGTACTTTTTTATCGTTTCACAGCATTTTCAGACAACATACGTACAAAGAGCACACAGTGCTTGCGCTCGACATATGGATTGCAGTACATATTACAGACTATCATAAGTGTCTCACATCATCTACCATATATGCACTATTTAAAGGGAACAAAAGGTTTTCATTTGTGCAACTGTAAACGTTCCTGACACGATCGTCATCATGACAACGCCTTTTCACTACCAGTGATATAACTTAATCCGCTCTGAGACTTAGTCACATTCAACGAGGAAGTGGCTTTCTGCCCCTGCTATTTATCCCTGACAGTGCATTTACGGCGCAGAAAAAGTGAGGCTGCTACGCGATATTATCGACAAACTGCGTGATGTCACGGATCTGGTAGACGCCATATACGGTCTGCCTATGATAGGCTGTCTGTCTACGCATCTGGTACATTGTATCACTGGGCTGAACATGTTCATCTCCGTCGCAGTTCAATACCGGGAGAGAAGAGGGATTGCTCTTTTGTGCACAATCTTACCATTCATTCTGTCAATCATTTACAAATTCTGTAATATAAATTTCACCGTGAAGGAGTGCCTTCAGCAATGTGGAACGTGTCAAGATACGGATTAACAGACATACACAGCCACAGTCGGATAGGTAAGGTATCGTATAAAAAGTTACGAATTGTGCTAAAGATATGGTTAAACCTTCTCAATACTTTTTTCCTGCATTCGAGGCGGCATGTGAGCAAGTTTGCCACAGTGTCACAATCGACGACTTCTTATGTATGACTTTACCACTTTGCTGCTAGTATTAAAGGTGTCACCACACTTATCAATATCATAACCATGATGCAACAAGAAACATCCATTTCTCTATGGTGTCACGTTGGTGGACATTAAATAGAAATATTGATAAAACAGGCTATTCTCATGTATTTGCCTTGTTCAGTTTAAACGAACAGCATCAATTAATTTCATTAATTTTTATTGTAGACTTTTAGTTCCTACGAGAAAATTGAGGAAAATATACCTGTGGTCGTGAACGCGCCGGTACATGGAATTAACATCTGTAAAGTAACAAGCGTTAAAACAGAATGTGTACTAATCCTACGCGGACGACAATCTACAAGTTTGTATTAGTGTAGTCAACAATATAACATAGGAATTAGTTTTATTCTTTTCAGTCACTGGCACTGTTCACAACATATAACATTGAATAAAATATGTATAGAGAGGACAGCCTCAGAATTCCAAGACACCGGAACAGGAGTCGACAAGTGTCTTGTGAACATAAATCACATTCTGCTCGAACAGCACATTTGTGGACCGAAAATACCCTTTCGTCCATGGAAGTAGTTACCCCAGAATATTATACCATATATCATAAGTGAATGAAAACAAGCACAGTAGACTAATTTACACGTTGGATATCAATTATTTCAGACTCTTTCCTAACGGTAAATACAGCAGCATTACGGTTTTCAGAAAGAACCTTAATATGGGCTTTCAGTGACAGCGTACTATCTGTCTGAAGACGTAAGAATTCCAGTTGATCATACTCAAGTGTCCTATACCCATTCTGTGGTATCAGAATGACAGCTTTAGTTGAATAGTGTCTTAGACACTACAAAATTGAGATTTAGTGTGGTTTAGGATCACTTTATTTCCTACATGTCATGCGCTTCTGCCTTGAACAGCATTCTTTCATACATAACTAACGTTTCAGACATAATCCTTTGATGACAAGCTAGTGCAGCAAACAGAAATAGTTTTGAATCATCTGTTTTACGCACCCTTGCATATATATAGTCCGCCTGCTTAGCTTAATGGTAACATGCTTGCCTCCTATGCAGCGGGCCCACGTTCCATTCCCATCCCGACTGGGTTGGAGACTTTCTCCGTTCGTGGACTGTGTGTTGTGTTGTCGACATCATCACTTCGTTCTCATCGCTGGCAGGCAAGTCGCCCAGTGTGCCATCGACTCAAATAAGACTTGCACTTGCTGGCCGAACTTCCCCAAATGTGGCACGGGGCCTCCTGGCCAAAAATGCCATACAACCATTTAATTTATGTATACATAAGAAACACGAGTTACAGCCCTAACACCTTGGGCATACCCCACTTAACCATGCCCCAGTCGACTTCATGCTGTAGCAATTCTCAGTACTGTGGAGAAAACATTTTCCTGTCTGATTTTAAACTTAAAGAGGAACACAAATTATCACCTACTCCCCTTTTGAGACAGCGGTGCATCTACATTAATTTTTTTATGAGCATAACTAAATGCTTTGGTTAAATCAAAGTAGATAACAATCGTCGCAATATGTTTAATGTGTCCAGTTGCCTCACAGAGAAAAGAGAATAAAAAATTTTCAGTTGTTAAACTACATCCAAAACCAACCTGTACGTTTCATAGCCAATAATGTGAAATGAAGTGGTTAATTAACCTTATACATAGAGCTTGGCAACGGCCTTAGCAAGCATCGATGGCTTAGAAATAGGTCTAAAATTGTCTACATTGTACCTTTCGCCTTCTATTATGAAATGTCTTCATTACTGACTACTTACAATTATGACAAAGTATTGGCATAGCATTTAAGTACTATACTAGAAATTGCATTATACCCAAGATAGTGCTGAGCCTTCGGTGATTTAATTATTGACCCACAATCACATTTCTCAGTAGCATGAAGGAATATTTTAAAACACAATCTTAGAAAGCCAAGAGAGTTATATAATTCCCACAGAAACTAGCTTTTTATTTAATTCACCTACTATATTCAGAGACGGATTAATAAATACTGTACATATATCAAACTTATCAGAAACAGAAACCTTTTTTCTACATAATGCCCTATAGGATCAGCCTTGTGCTGCTTATCAAACCCTTCCGTCAATACAGACTGTATGGTTTTAGTTTTATCCTGGGAATTATCTATGCTATTTGCATTTCCTAATGCACACCTCACAATATTGGTTATAATGGGTTACTACAGCTCGAGTGTTAGTAATTCTAACTTTATGATATAATTCCCACTTAGCTCTACACGTTATCCTTATCCACCGCCAATTAGCCAGCAATTGAGCTAGTACTCGTTAATGAAAAGCAAGTTTCAAAGAGCAGGAGAATTGTGCCAAAGAAATGCTATATTTATCGTCTACGTTATCAAATGCGTCAAATGGCTCTAATCACTATTGGACTTAACATCGAGATCATCAGTCCACTAGACTTAGAACTACTTAGACCTAACTAACCTAAGGACATCACAAACATCCATTTCCGAGGCAGGATTCGAATCTGCGACCGCAGGAGGAGCAGCGCGGTTGCGAACTGAAGCGCCTAGAGCCACTCGGCCACAGCGGCCGGCGTCTACGTTATCATCACTGTAAAAATACTGCTGCTCTTCTTCTTTAACGAGGTTTAAAATAGTATCAATTGATACTGGGTTAACTTTTCGAAACAGTTTGTAATTACATTTAACATACGTGTGTGCACCAAATCCGTTAGTGGTAAAAATTTGGCTGTGCTGCCATTCATCCTCGTAGTAACAGAATGCCCGTATAGTAATAAAGAAGGAACAAAAATGTTGTCCTTTCTTGTGCTACTGTTCCCATACATTCCGGTAGAAAATAATGCACTGTGCTTCAAACATTATGAATTTAGAATAAATTATAAAATTAATATTAGAGTCACATCGTATAAAATGAACCCAGAATTCTCTCTTCTTCGATGTTCTGAAATCAGATTTAGGGGACCTATAGGAAGCTACCATTAGAAGAACATTTTCGCTACACTAAACTGCTCCTACATAACATTAAAGGATATGTTCAGTGTAGGACTTACGTACATCAGTAGACTCAAAAGAGATATCGTTTGTCACATACCTGGCCACACTTCTCCCTAGTTGTGTATAGTGGTGTCACCATCAGAAAGAATATTACTGTCCTACCAAATTTTCATGTCTCCAAAAGGTGTGCAGGTTTCACCTTCACTGCATAATGTGGTGTCATGTACAATAATATTTGGCAATGCAAAACAGTATTTCCAAGCACTTACGCAAGCTTCACTGCAACTGCACAAAAGTAGCACCACGTTCAAAGATATTGTTAATGTTACAGTACATCCATGTCAAAAAATGCGCTGCCTTCATTTGATTTGGCGCCATCTGCCA